>NW_015505904.1:11179-14660 GCF_001515645.1 Sinocyclocheilus grahami
AGAGAGAGAGAGAGAGAGAGAGAGAGAGATAGTTTTTCACATCTGCGATAGAATTTGCTCCAAATTACTGAACTTCTTAAAGTTCTAATATGTGTCTGACAGGAAGTAACATGCCCTCACCTTGCAGCAGCCTGCTCCTTATTTCTTCCCAATTAATCTCCTTTCAGTTCTCACACTCAAACACATTATCCAAACGAGCACCAATTACTCACGCAATCACACCACGTTTCATCTCCATCAATATTTTGCATTTCATTGTCCGTGGGGTTACAGATGTCACAGCGAGTAGAATCACAAACAACAGCTTACAGTCAAAATGTAATTAGAATTAATGGGTTCAATCCACGTCTCATTTCATCTCTTTGTGTTTATTTGATTGAACCAGCTGAGAAACCCCAGCGCTCACACATCTGCTTATTTCCACAGTCCACAAGACTGGCTGGCCAAACATGGCAAGCGGCTGGGCTACAAACCACATGACTGCATGTATCTTGCTAAATAAAATATCACTGTGTTAGTAGAAAAACTATAGCATGGAAAAATCAGGGTAATTCTGTTTTGTGGGCAATAACGTTATTGTCATACGTTAGAATTCAAGTACCTTACAGTATCATTCAGATACTACACATGACAAGTGTACTATTTAAATACAAGACGTATATGAGCTACACTTTTAAAAATAAAGGTGCTTCACGATGCCATAGAAGAACCTTTTTGTCTAAATGGTTCCATAAAGAACCTTTAACATCTGAAGAACCTTTCTGTTTCACAAAAGGTTCTTTGTGGCGAAAGAAGGTTCTTCAGATTATAAAAAGGTAAGAAAGAGATGGTTCTTTAAAGAACCTTTGACTGAATGGTTCTTTGTGGAACCAAAAATGGTTCTTCTATGGCATCGCTTGAAGAACCTTTTGAAGCACCTTTATTTTTAAGCGTGTAAACTTGAGTTATTTTTCGCTTATGTGTCAAAATGTCTCCTCATCAACACAGTCCTTTGTGTTTTAAAGGAACATTAATAGTTAAATATAAACTATGTGTAGTAGGTTATCTGAGATCCTAATAGGATGAGATTTTAAAAGGATAGTTCACCCAAAAATTAAAATACTGTCATCATTTACTCAGCCTCAAGTTGTTCTAAACCTGTATGAATTTCTTTGTTCTCCTCAACATAAAAGAAGATATTTTGAAGAATGTTAGTAACTAGAAAGTTTCTGGTCCCCGTTGACTCCAGTAGTGTATTTTGTTTTTCATACTATGGAAGTCAGGTGGGCCCAGCAACTGTTGGGTTACCAGTATTGTTCCAAATATATACTTTTACATTCAACAGCAGAAGGAAACTCATACAGGTTTAGAACAACATCAGACCTTTAATTTTTGGGTGAGCTATTCCTCTAAAGCAGCCTAATTTAGCTGCTGTTAAAAATGTATGTCACTCAAGAAAATCACTCACTGTCCTTGACTGAATCACTTTTGTAAAATAAATAAGAATGACTGTATATTGAATTTATACAGTGAAGACTATTCAGTTTATTTGTACATTTATTTTATCCAATATAATTTCTTATTCAGTGCTTTAAGTGTTTCAAGTAGGTCTATTTTTGTAATTTGGCTGTTTATTTGTCTTGTGTATAAGCTTGTTTTTACTTAGGCTAGTAATTTTTATTTATTTATTTTTATATTGAAATTGGTAACAAGAATTATGAAATTCCAATGCATCAAAATTTTAATAGGATAAAAATCCTATTTAAAGCTATATATATATATATATATATATATCATATTTGTAATTGGGGGCCCTGGAGTCAGTCATAGCCCCGGGGCCCAGTAAGGTCTTAATGCGGCCCTGTGTACTGGTATTGACTATGTTATGGGAACCAAATGTCCCCACAAGTATAGTAGGCCTAATACCAGCAAATGTTGACCTTGTGGGGACATTTTTAGGTTCCCATGAAACAAGCTATATGTAAAATGATATATAAATCATAGTGTTGGAAATCTAAAAATGTAGAGAGTTTTCTGTGAGGGTATAGGGTCAGGGTAAGGGGATAGAAAATACAGTTTGTACAGTAGAAAAACCATTATGCCTGGAATGAGCCAATAATGATAGCTTTACCGGTGTGTGTGTACTGTACTTACCTAACCATACGTTGGTGATAAATGTGTATCCAGAAGTGAGATAAATCTGACAAAAATTCTTAAGGAGATTCAGGGATGCCCTCGTTTGTGAGCTGTGAGAGTCGTCACACTGTAGGAGCACGACCCTAATTTTCTGAAACTGCCAGAATTTTGTTGGAGGCTCCGGAAAGTGGTGATGGTTAATTTAGCTTTTATCGTCAAGACAGTTTCTTTTTTCTCTTCCACAGACACTGTGATAAAGCAGTTATACCGCAGTGTCTGAAGTGCGTGGCCTCATTCACAGAAAATGCAACGAGTCGTACTCAAAACAAAAGCGACCCTCCACTCGAAGAATGAAGATGGAGATATTCTGTGTTGGTTCAACCATTTGCAGGCTTAACTCGAGTTTGTAAAAATGCACTTTATTCACTTTTTAATGTACACACACACACAGTAATGAACACAACAAATGTATATTTAAAATGTATATTTTATTTAATCATTTTTATTGTACTGAAGGTATTTTGCACTTTCTTTAATGCATAAGTCATTGGCATAAACATTTCAAATGAAATTTAAAGAAGCACAATTAAATTACACTAAAGCTACTTGAAGTGGTGTCATTTTGACACAGCTAAGTATATAAAAAGATACTGCACTTTGCTCAAAAAGAAACACTTATTCTTAGTTTTTTACAAAATAACACTTAATATGCATTTACAGTAAATAGTGCACTACAGTTAAAATATGGTAAGTGCATCAAAAAGTAACAAGTATAGTTCTCTATTTTTATATTTCACGCATTCTGAATATTTGTACATTTGTCACATTACAGGACTGTGACACTAAATGAATTGTAGTGGTATTTTATCTGTGCAAAATATACTCTTTCACTTTTACATGTATACAAATTTAAATGAATCATGTTGAATGCGGAAAAAAAGTGCATAAACTGTCTCTAATTTCTATTTGAGGTGATTACTTGTTCCTATTTAAACCCCCTGTATTTGCCATTCTGTGTCAGACTGTCTTGTGTTTATCAAGCTCTCTAGCTAACAGAGCGATTCTCTGTTTTCTCTCTAACGTCTCTTGTGTGTGCTGTGCTTCACACCCTCCAGCAGGACTCTCAGATCTCTTGTTTCTGGGCTCTGCACTCTTAAAAATAAAGGTGCTTCACGATGCCATAGAAGAACCTTTTTGTCTAAATGGTTCCAGAAAGAACCTTTAACATCTGAAGACGTACTGTTCTGTTGTAAATAAATCTTAACCAATAATTCCTAACTGCATCTACTTCCGGAAGGCCAAAGAAAGTGCTTTTGCTTTCGCACTGAAACACAGCGTCTCCCTGACATGCTGCTTCAACACGACT
>NW_015505904.1:17300-22822 GCF_001515645.1 Sinocyclocheilus grahami
CTCTCTCACACACACACACACACACACTCACACACACACACACACACGACGCGTTACTCTGCGCTGCGCAAAACTCCACATTTGAACAGTCAATAGCAAATACTTAAACTAATAATAAAACATACTTACAGTTGCTGATTCAGAAGCACCAGATTGTCATAGCAAAGTCGGAATTTACCCTTTTTTTTATTTTTTAAATAGCCTTTGTGCACAGCCAGCCTTGTACTCTTCTAGGTTCAAAAAACTGACGTCCATAAAATGCGTTGCACAAATTCGAACATCTGGGTCGTACTGTTCTGTTGTAAATAAATCTTAACCAATAATTCCTAACTGCATCTACTTCCGGAAGGCCAAAGAAAGTGCTTTTGCTTTCGCACTGAAACACAGCGTCTCCCTGACATGCTGCTTCAACACGACTGCTGTTCCTGAAATTTGGGCGCATTATGCTAATATTTCCACATAGTGATGTAGACATGTGGGGGCGTGTTAGAACGAGCCGTTTTAGGAAGGCGTGGTTGACTCTTAACTTTTATAAAGAATATCTCTTTGGATTTGAGACTTTAGTCTTCGCAACTTTACAGATCTTCTTTATGCACCAAGAGCTTGTAACACTCCAAAGAGAAAGGAAAACTTGAAATCCCATCATATGACCCCTTTAAAGAAAGTGCATATTAAAGTAGTTTTAATGTATAACCCATCAAACTGCTAATTGCTTTGTGTCAGTAAAAACTGATCTTGTATGAAACGTGTTTTTGTCGGGTTATGCTAGGATTATGCTAACAAACTGACCCATTGTCTCTTTATCCTTCAGCTGGGATGTTGGACCGTTTGAAGCTTGGGGAATGCTGACTAAATCGACTTCAGGGTGACGGGTGAATGCTTCCTCTGCAGTAGGGAGGAGGACTGCAGGGTCAGTGGTGATATGTTGAGAAGCCTGAGCTAAAGAGGCTAATGACATAAACATAACAATATTAATAGTGTCAAATGAGTGTCAAATTAAAAAGTTAAAAGCATGCCTTGATCCCCCTACATTAAGTTCCACTGAGTTGTGTGAATATTAGCAAGGTCATCCAGATGTTGCTTGGTAAACTTCGAGATTTAAATATTGTGTGAATAGATTAATGATGCATTCTCAGCTGCATGATTCGTTAACTTTAAGTCTGTAATTTGTATTAAGTTACAGACTTTATGAAACTGAACATAAAAAAACCCCTTAAACATAAAAATGAGTGCAGACTGCAGTAAACACTAGGAAACACTATATTCTCATAACATGAGAGCTGATTTACCATCAGGACTCCTCACAGGTTCATCACTCTGTGAGTGGGCGCTGCTGACTTTTGTCCTTTCCCTCTGAATTAAAGCAATTACTCCGAGTAAAGTAAACAGCACCATTTTGAACGAGTAACTACTGTAGACTGCAATATGAGCAAAGGTAGAAACACCAAAATGCAAAATGAGCAACTAACTGCAAGTGATTTAGCAAAGCGCGCCTTTAATACGAGCATCCTACTGTGACGTCACAATCTACTGAACGTTCCACTAGAGCGCTTGATCAGCTGCCTCGTGATTGGTCCGTTTAGTGCTGTGGGCGGGGCTTCTGCGTCGCAAAACTCCTCGCGCTTTCGTCTTTTACTGTATTTCTAGCAGCAGAATCAGATTTATTTAGGAAATGATCACAACATGCTGGCTGTTTGATGACTGAATGTTTTATTATTATTCCGTGCCGATTTAAGTTGTTTACAGGTAAAAATGGTCTAATATTGGGGGCTGTAAATGTAAGTTGCTGTGACTCAAAAATGAATTAACGCGCACTTATTCTCATTAAAACACCAGATATGACCATTTATTCTTTAAGAAGTGTATCTAAGAGTAATTCAAGCTCCATTTAAGCTCTTTTGCAGTGTTATAATTGTGTTTCTGTGATCTAATGATCATATCTAGCTTGTTCATTCGTTGAAAAGATCACATAAAACATTCATATTGTCATCTGTACATTTATAACAGCATTGTCATAGTTGTTTTCAAGTACGGCATTACTGTTTTCACTGTCAAACAGCACAATTATCTGAATCTGTCCAGACTGACAGACATGTACAGTTCAATACAGTAAAACAGCAGTCAAACTGTATTAGCCATGGTGTGAGACTGATAGAAACATATACTAACTGCAAGTGATTAGCAAAGAGAGCCTTTAATACGAGCATGCAATGTTTATAATAGCCTAGGCTACTTAACATTTAAACAGTGAAAGTCATGCACAAGATGTATTAAAGATATGAGATATGCAGAGCTTGAGAGGAGGAGAGAGAGAGCAAAAGAAAAAAAACTTTACATATGAAATAGGTGTATGTATAGACCTACCTAACCATATTTTCGGGACAAAATTGTACCTAGAAGTGAGCTAAATCTGACAAAAACTGCTTCGAAGGACATCCAGGCCCTCGTTTTATCAGGGTATTAATGTAAAGTAAATCCATGCATTCATGTTTTAATTGTTTTATTTATAATTAGCTGTATAAAAAAAAAACAGACGTCTACGTTCCCTTTAAAAAGCTTAGTAAACCTGTTTGGATATGAATGAAATGTTTGTTATTGATGTAATGCAGTAAATAAGAGACTTTTACTGATATTCCATCTTTCCTCCCCCCGTTAAGATTTATTCTAAACCTGTATGACTTTCTTCTGTGTTTTTCAATCATGGTTTCGATCATTTTTTGGAACAAAAGATCATATTTGGATGAATTGTCTTTTTAATATTTGATTTCAATGGAATTGCTGAGAGATGTTGTTCGCATACACTATATATATATATCATTCATGTTTAAAGCACAGTAATCAACTCCTGTTAAGTATTAGATGTTTACAAAAGAATAAGATACTTGCAATTAAATTATTAGGTATAATAATAATAATATGAATATTCTAGTAGATTTGTAATGCAATAGGTAGTATATGAATTTAACATTTAAAATAAAACATCTGTAAAAAGAAGCCAGCAAGCCGTCTCAATTAGTTTTTAATAAAAGAGTCATCATCAGATTTACAGTACAATCTTAATAATTGAGACAGTACACATATTGCATAAAAAAAAGTTTTAGAGCAAGCCTCCAAACTTTTGTGCAGCCATAAGCAAAATTGCTCAAAATAGACTTACTAACAGAATGATAGCTGGCGGAGACTGCGATTAAAAAAAAAAAATATTATAAAACTAACATTCCCTTTATTGTAGCCTGACCTTCTTTTTTACACATCGGATCCGGTTTCTGTTTCCCCCTTTGTTTCAGAAGCAGAATCCCATTACCATTATCTGAAAAGATGTCTAAAACATGTACAATAAAGACAGTCTGCATAATTATGAAACAAACAAAAGTCAAGATTTAATCGTAAATTTCCAATTGCATGAATGCCAAATCCTAAATCAAAGAAACGGTTCAAATAAAAATCCATTGTAACCATTTTATCATGCTACCTTATTTCCATATCCAAACTTCATCTGCAGAAATGATGCCGTAACGTAAATCAAAGAAGATTCCCAGAAAATAAATTGAAATGCAGAGGAGCTGCGATAATCGTAAACATCAGATATCTTAATCTAAATAATAATGCCAAATGAATAGCATAAATCAAGAATGATGCCCGGTGCACTGGACACGATTAGCTTGCCGCTATTCTTCACTAAAGCATAAAACAAGCATTTCATGAAGCTAATTTACCATTAAAACTGGAGACATAAAAGGGGAAAGCCCTATTGCACTCTGCTCTGCCATGATTACAAATATGTAATACCAATGTGACAAAAACATAAACATCGCTGTAAACCAGATGGGTTAAGACTGGCAAAGTATATGCACATGGTCCTGGAAAGCTGGCTTGAGGGGTTGAGAATACTTGTTGGTGTGTGTGTGTGTGTGTGTGTTACAGACGGTGGATATCAAACAGCCAGTTTGTTGGCCTGCGTCAGCACCACCTTCAGGACAGGCATGAAGGCAGACGTCTCGCTGAAGTTGCTGCTGCTCACGATGTGTGTGTGGATGTTGAGTCCGTCGGTGTAGCAGCGGCACTCGATGCTGCGGGCCATACTGTGCAGACCACCGACGATAGCTGGAGACAGCTGGAGAGAAGACACCGCGTCTGAGTGTGTTTGTGTCTCACCCAAACCATTGCTAAATACAGTATTTATTCACCAGCAGTATTTCGAGACTGTGTTTACTGTGGTATTACCACTGGATTACATGAAAGTGAGGGTTCATTACTCACGGTTTGCTCTCTCAGCTTGTCATAGAGATACTCGAGCCTCTTATGAGCATCATCCAGCTTCCTCTTGGTTTGCTGTTAGGATGAAGGGGGAAAACTTTAGTAGGAATGCAGGGAAATTTGAAACCCGGATACAGACAGATGCAGCAAAAGATTATGCAAACAAACATTTTTTAGTAGTAGTAGTAATATTTACTAACTTGTATGTGGTAACTTGTATGTTGGACACTATGCTTTTCAAACAGAGTTTGAATAAATACGAATGTTTTTTTTTTTTTTTTATTAATCTCGAGTTACCATTGTCTGAAATTTGACTATTTTGAGATAACGGTATCTTTAGTCAATAGATAATGTGAAATATTTGTAAACTGTCACATATCGTTACATTTACCTCAGGAAAGCCAATGTCCATAGCTCATACGTTAGCTAAAAATAACTCTGGAGAGACACATTTAGCTAAATACATGCACTGTATTACATATTTATTATATTTAACTTAACCTGTTAATGCATGTCTGACTAATTCTGTCATGAAAACAAGTTTTTAATAGTCACCATTTAAATGTTTATATTTCAACAATCAATTATAGTATTATTAAAATATCATTAAGAAGCTGATATAAAAATATAGTTAACATATCAGTTTTTATTTGAGTGTTGCTTATTGTATCTTAAAATAAATAGCAGTCGAATTAAAAAAAATTAAGACTGGTGGTAATTTTAACCTTCATTATTGTAAAGTATCCACTGACAGGATTCCGTGTATAGCTTTTATTGCTGTAGCTGAGATATTTCTTGATATGCATTGGACTGGATATATATTCAAAGGACTCACTAATGAATTCAGATGGGAATCGAATCAAGAGCTTATGAATCAGAATCTGCCACGTGTCAATACACAGCCCTAATTTAAACAGTCATGCAAATACAACAAATCGCATGTATTAAATAGTGCATTTAGTAGTGAATATGAAAATGAAAACTAGGGACACGTGATACAGAAATGGCACGAGAAATAGTGATCCCAAACTTTTGAACAGTATATTGGCTCTCATCTAAGATTTTTTTTGTTTGCTTTTGAAAGCAATTAATACTTTTATTCAGCAAGGACACTACAATTTGATCAAAAATGTTTAAATGGAGGAAAAAAAAAATAAATAAATAAAAAAAAATAAATAAATAAATATATATATATATATTTTTTTTTTTTTTTTTTTTTATTTTTTTTTTTTTTTTTTTTACTGGTATTAATTATTTTTTTTTTT
>NW_015505904.1:23741-48703 GCF_001515645.1 Sinocyclocheilus grahami
AAATAAATAAATATATATATATATATTTTTTTTTTTTTTTTTTACTGGTGTGCTTTTTATAAACGGCATTCTCACTAAAGATTCTAAATACAGAACTGAAGAATGTATTTTGTAAAACCAGGCATCACATCAATACAATACAAAAAGGATAACTCATTAGCACTTTTGAAGCCTGTCAATAGTTTACTATTTGAAATGGAAACAAGTAAAGACAATGCTATCTGCTTCCAATCCCCAATAATCATTTCTGACACACACATCTGTTTTTTGTAGCTTTGGGAGAGCAAGAAATAATGAAATATGCGATTGCTTTAATTAGTGTCATTTCACTGTAAACAAACCGGGTCTGAAGCAGCAGCCAAGCATTTCTGGATCAGTCCCTCAAAAGTGGTCTTCAGAACCATGTGCTCCTCAGGGATTGGCTTTTTGGTGATCTTCTCAGACGGTATGGACTGAAGTGGCTGAGAGAGACCACAGAACAGAGTAAAACCACTAACATGCCTCCAACAAACACCTAGCATTAAAGTTTTTTTTTTATTATTGTACATAAACCAATACCTTTATGACGTCTCCAATTGGTGCTCCAGGCGCCCCTTCCATGTTGCCCTGAGGCATGCTGGGGTTTCTGCCCAGGGGTCCCAGTGGCTGCTGCTGGATGGGGCTGAAGGTGGCTGGGCCCACAGGCTGATCTGGACCCTGTTGTTGCAGCTGAAGGGTCTGCATGGTTTGGACAGCAGGTACCTGAGGGTCTCCTAGAGGGGTCATGATGGGTGCTGTAATGGGGGCTGGTGGAGTGAAGTTTTCTGGAACCTGGAGACGAAAAACACGGGATGAAATCAGGAAATCAAGCCTAATCCACGTAGATTAGGAGCAAGCAGCCGATCTTCAATCTCACCTTCTTCTTTTTGGGAGCTCTGTTGAGTGCGGGAGGATCGTTCCAGCCGTTCTGAGGTCCTGCAGAGGAACAGAAGAGAGCATCTCATTTTGGATTTCAATTGGTGGAGCTGCACGGTCCGACCTGCTGGACCTCTGAGAGGGTAATGCAAGGCGGACGTCAGTTTAAGCTGTTATTGAACATTACATCATACGGATTGGAATAGGTTCTAAATCGCAACAATTGCAGGACTCGACACTTAAAGATTTGTTCTGCATGCACCATTGGACTCAAGAAAACAATAAATTATATTGGACAGCTAACAAAATACACCATTTTAAAATTTACAAGCATAATGTGACGTTTATCATGCTTACCATGCAAATGCAGAGCAAAATGATCGCTTATGCCCTTGAATCTATTTTTCAGCCAATACTTGATCATTGTATATCTAAATGAGTGATTATGCATTTTAGAAGTACTTCAGAAAAACAAAATAACCACTGCAAAATTCTAGTGAATCTTACTGATTTGTGCAATTATTTATTAATAATCCGAGATGGACAATTACAGTCCTCTATGTTAGATTGTTATAACTCCCTTCATAAATTCACCTTCCATAGACCAGGCCGAGTCTTGATTTAATCCTCCTGCAAATATATAAGATAGCGGACGCATGACGTGTCCATCAACATTTATTAAGCAACATGAAGATTTTAGATGATGACTTAGATTTTAGAATATATGTATGTAACTCGTGTAATAAACAGCACAGGTTCACCACTGGTAATCATTTTTAACCGTGTGTTCAACTCAACTGATCACCACTTTTAATCACCTTTTCGTCTTTTCAAGCCTACCTTTAACAAATGCTATAATGAGCAAGAATCTATATGTCAAAAGTTTGAAAGATTTAAGATTTTTTATGTTTTTTTAAAGAAGTTTCTTATACTCACCAAGGCTATATATATATATATATATATAAATAAAAAACAGCAAAATGTTTTTTTAAAGAAGTTTCTTATACTCACCAAGGCTATATATATATATATATAAATAAAAAACAGCAACATTGTGAAATATTACTACAATTTAAAATAACTGTTTTCTATTGTAATATATGTTAAATGTAATTTATTGCTGTGATGCGCAGCTGTATTTTCAGCATCATTCCTCCAGTCTTCAGTGTCACATGATCTTCAGAAATCATTCTAATATGCTGATCTGCTGCTCAAGAAACATTTCTGATTATTATCAGTGCTGAAAACAGCTTCATATGTTTGTGGAAACTGTGATACATTACCATTCAAAAGCTTGAGGTAAGTTTAAAAAAAATATAATATTGTTTGAAAGATTTATGGTTTTTAATATATGTTCCAATAAATGTTGTTTTTCCAAAGTTTCCAATAAATGAAAAAAACTTCCAAAGTCCCCCCCCTCCCCAAAACAAAATTCTATTCACCAAAGAATGTTTTTACCATTGATAATAAGAACCAAATCAGCATATTATACTGATTTCTGAAGATCATGTGACACTGAAGACTGGAGTAATGATGCTGAGAATACAGCTTTGATCACAGGAATAAATTACATTTTACAATATATTCACATAGAAAACAGTTGTTTTAAATTGTAATAATATTTCACAACATTACTGTTTTTTTGTTTGGTGAGCAGAAAGGGCTTTTGACCAGTAGTGTGTCTCCAATATATATATGAAACACTTGATGAATTTCATCAGTTACAGCTTATATGTCTCAGATCTGGTGCTGAGTGCAGACCTGTTCTCTGGGAGAATGGAAACAGTGCGGGTTCAGTCTGAATACCTGGAGCTCTGGCGACCGGAGGAGGAAGATAAGCCGTGGGCGACCCCGGCCCACCGTGCTGGAAAGACATGCCAGAAGAGAGAGGAGGAGGAGGAGAGAAAGGCTGACCTCCCTGAGGAGGCCCAGAAATCACAGGAGGAGCTGCTGGCTGAGAGGAGGCAGGGTGCATGAACTGTGGAGGATAGACAGCAGCAGCAGAGGGTGGAGGAGGAAGAGGAGAGGCCAGAGACGAAGAGTACTGAAGAGGCTGATAGATGCCAGGAGTCCCGGCGGCAGGCATGAACTGCTGAACCTGAGGATAGTCTGAAGATCATGAGGAGAGGAGACAACAGGCAGTTAGTGCAGTTAGTCATTTACAGAGTCATTTCACATTACAGCCACAGTTATGAGTGTGCATATATTAATAAACAGCTTTAGTGAAATGATCTTTAACCGTTAAAAGGGATAGTTCACCCAAAAATGAAAATTACCCCATCATTTACTCACCCTCAAGCCATCCTAGGTGTATATGACTTTCTTCTTTCAGACGAATACAATCGGAGTTATATTAAAAAAATGTCCTGGCTCTTCCAAGCTTTATAACGGATTTCGATATAAGCCAAGAGGAGACTGGTTTTCCTTTGCTCCTGTAAACAAACGTCGGTTCTCGCGAGACTAGCATATTCTCACCGAACCTTACGCTACACATGTACTACGTCATCCTTATGACAGTTAGTGCAAGCTACAGAAAAGTGGTTATAACATTAAATATAAATATGTTTCTTACATAAACGCAGTGATTCGCTACAGGAGGCCTTTATTCACCCCTCGGAGCCGTGTGAGGCTCTTTTTATTACGGATGGATGCACTTCATTGGACTTCTTTTGGACTACTGACAAAAACACCCATTCACTGCCATTATAAAGCTTGGAAGAGCCAGAATATTTTTAATATAACTCCGACTGGATTCGTCTGAAAGAAGAAAGTCATATACACCTAGGATGGCTTGAGGGTGAGTAAATTAAGAGGTAATTTTCATTTTTGGGTGAACTATCCCTTTAACACACATCTCAATACATACCGAGCATGCAAAAGTTCATGCAAAGATTTTACAGCAGCCAGCATCCATACAAAAATTCATGCATTGCTTACGTTTAATCTTTGTAGGTGAAGTCTGTCATTTCTGCACCACTAGTTTTTTTACCGAGAACTATATAGAATGTACTTTTTTAATGAGTATAAAGTAACTGCTCATTAAAAAGTAGTACCTACTCAGTATGCAATTTCAGACACAGCCAGCAAGTCAGTGGTCAGCCATTGGTCAATAGCCGAGTCCCAATTCAGAGACTGCGTTCAAAGACCAACTGCATCACCGCGGCACACTGAAGGCTTTCACAATCTTCCCAATAATATCTAGCAATTCAACTTGGTCAGATTTCACCATTTTGAATTGAAAAAAGCCTAAATCATTTACATGATTAATTTAATGTAATTAGCAATTGAATGTGACGAGACAAGAATCATAAACGGAGCTCTTTTCTGCATAAAAGTGATATGAGGAGGAGTGTAAGTTTGATTTATTTTTTTATGTAAAATTTTTTTTTATTTTTTATGGGGAATTCTCAGATTTGAGAATCTGAGGGTGCAAAAAAAATCGCCTTTAAAGTTGTTCAAATGAAGTTCTTAGCAATGCATATTACTAATCAAAAATTAAGTTTTGATATATTTACGGTAGGGAATTTACAAAATATCTTCATGGAACATGATCTTTACTTAATATCCTAATGATTTTTTGGCATAAAAGAAAAATCGATAATTTTGACCCATTCAATATATTTTTGGCTATTGCTACTAATATACCCCAGCGACTTAAGACTGCTTTTGTGCTCCAGGATCACATTTGTAGTTATTGCATTTTGCATGTATGTAGCTGGGATAGGAGAAAACATTGTAGTATGACCTTTAAGCTCATTTAGTGAGAGTTTTCTAAAGTTTAGTGGTAAGAATGAGGAATGCAGTCATGATTTCTGTGATTGCACACTTACTCTGGTACTGCTGGGAGAACATGAACGCAGCGGAGGCAGGAACGGACGCACTCACTGGAGACTGAAGGCCAAAGGCTGGAGCTGTGGACTCCACCTGAGGACAGAAGAGACAGAAACCTGTTTAGACTGACTTCTGACATGTTACGTGTTGAGAGGAAGAAGCGTGATCCAGCCTGCCACCAACACTAGAGATGTGCAAAATGACATCTTTTTATATATAATGTTATTATACTCACTAAAGGGATGTGCGTCTCCGTAACCGAGGCGATACGCATCTCGATGCACAGCCAACGATACGATACATTAAAGATATGAAGCAGATACCGATGCAGTGCGATACAATTATATGCCGATGCAAATCGGTGAATCTTACCATCCTTCCTACACAAATCTCTTTGCTGTCACTTCTGACAGTTCATTTCTGACTAAATAAAATAGCTGACCCTAAAACTTTCGAATGACAGTGTATATACAGTACAATCTAGTAGTATTAAACCGTGTTATCAGATAGCATGTTACTCTTTACATTACACTGCATCTGCCAGCTAAATATCACACATCACCCACAGTATTTACATAAAGAACCCAAAGAACTAGTGCCTTTTGTCATGAATTTTACACAAGGCATATTTTATACGTTGATTCTGATACACAGACGTTCAATATATCGAAAATCTAACGTTACAACCCATCAACTTAGTCAAAACAGGACACTCTTGACATCTCTGGCTTTATAAAGTAAAAAACAATACAGCTTCAGCATATCTTCAACAATCATGAAAACAGATGTGAAGGATTTTAAAATGATTGTCAACACCACTTGAGAATCCGTCCAGCTGCTAATGAAATGCACTGCAGTTTAGGACAAAAGACAAGCATGCAGGTCAGTCTGGTATTTAAAGGAGACATATTATGCCCCTTTTCACAATATGTAATAAGTCTCTGGTGTCCCCAGAATGTGTCTGTGAAGTTTCAGCTCAAAATACTCCACAGATCATTTATTATAACATTTTGAAAATGGAAGCAGAAACACGCCGTTTTTCGTGTCCGTCTCTTTAAATGCAAATGAGCTACAGCTCCCCGCCCCCTTTTCTAGAATAGAGCTGCGCCGTTACAGCTCGTACCTGCTAAAACATCTGTTTTGGTTCTGATTATCATGCTTATCGCGCTGAAATCATGCGTTTTAAACCATACGAGTTTAAACTTCTGATATAGGGTTTTCTGAGCGCACACATCTGAAGCACACGCACAGAAAGCGGCTGTCACAGCATGTGAGTACTAAACTAAGTTCTCATTCACACACACAAGTTTACGTTAAAAACACACACGAGTTACAAAAAACTGGGTTATGTCTGTGAAGGTAAACAGCTGGGAAATAAATCGCTTGTTTATTTTAGATCTGTGTGGCAGCATTAATATACAGTAAATAAATCAATAAATGCACTGCTCTGTCGTCTCCTCTGAGGCTGGGACTCTAAACAGTGTTCTGTGCTCGTCTGTCTGTGCAGACAAACACAGAACAGTTAGCATGTTTAGCTCAAACATTCGCCATGCCATTAGAACTAGTTCACCGTTGTTGCTTGCAAAAACACAATAACGGCGCCGTGGGTGGAATCTTACAGATTAAGGGGCAGTAATATTATAATGAGATCCCTTTACCACGTCACTAGGGGAGCGAAATAAGACGCTTGCAAAAAAAGGCTTACCAAATCAAAGTTACTGGGTTAATCTTTTACACGTTTCCTTGGTTGGTAGATGTACCGGGGACCTGATTATAGCACTTACAACCTGGAAAAGTCAGATTTTCATGATATGTCACCTTTAAAAGTTGGAAGCGGTGTGTGTCATATTGTAATCCTCACACAACTGCACTGCGTCAGCGGAACAGAAGAGATTTATTAGATCCATAAACACTGGAGTAACATCATACCGCAGTAGCGAGTGAGACTGCTGGCAGATGCACATTCAGTCGTACCGTATTTTACGGAATATAAGATGTGTTTTTTTTTAATCTTCTGATTATAACATTATATAATGTTAACATTAAGATCAAGCACACATCTGGATTTGTGTGGAATGAGAGAGGAAAACGAGAAGTTTATTTGTTTACTGCATTTGAGATTCAGTTTTGCTTGAAATAAATTCGTTTTGGCTTGAGGTTTATAAGAAATGTTGTTTATAATGAACGCCACTATCATTTATATTTGTATTTTAGATTCCCTCACTCTACAACAAATCCTTTCAACTTAACAGCATTCAGAACAGAACAGGATGAAAAATATATGTTTAGTGTTTATAATGTTTGTAGATGTTGATCATTTTACATTATTTCTGTGATTTATACACTGATGCGACACTGATTCTCTCTCTCTTTACAATGCAAGTTTGACCCGGTGGGACTAATTTTGCCGGAAAATACGGATTAAATAGGTGAAACTCAACATTAGATGCTAATAACGTAAAAAAGAGAGGATATGAAAGAAACAGATTATTTGTGTGACAAAACAAACATCTGCATTGAATGAATGAAGAGAAGCCTCCTCCCCCTGCAAACTCTGGACTGATGAAAAAGGAGTTCGATAATACAAATAATACTTATTAATGCTCTTTAAATTCTTCTAAAAATTACTGGAATTTATTGGAATCAGCCCATTCTGATATTAGAATAGAACTACATGTTTTTTTACTCTAACTCTAAAGCATAGAACCATAGAAACCATTTACTTGATCAAAAATACAGAAAAATAGTAATATTGTGAGTAACTATTGCAATTTAAATATATATTTTAATTAAACATTTTTTAATATGCTTTAAAGTATAATTTGATGCAAAGCTATATTTTCAGCATCATTACTCCAGTCTTCAGTGTAACATGATCCTTCAGAAATCATACTAATATGCTGATTTATTATCAGTGTTGAAAACAGTTGTGCTGCTTCATATTTTTTTTTATAACCTGTGATACTATTTTCAGGATTTAGAAAGTTGAAAAGAACAGCATTCACATTGGGATTTTCAAATAAAGCCAAGGTAACACTCATTTTCATACAGCACACAGTGCAAATTACATGAATATGACAGTGGGCAAATGCATAAAGCACAGCATAATTTGAAATCACAAATTTAATGTTTAAAGCATTCGATTTGCACGGACCGAAAGTCGCGCAGAGAACACGCGATCATAAAGGTCACATGCACACGTCACAAGATCTCACAACTGGATCTGACTAAGTTTGCAAGGTTTGTGAAATTACATTTTCATTAGTCATTCAAAGATTTGTTTAAATTATATAAATGCGTATTTGCTGAATGCTGACGGCAAATGAGAAAGTATTATAATTTTTGCCTTTCTATTACTAATAATATAAAAACAATCGTTATAATACTTTTTGTATACATTTGAATTCCTTTGTTTAACAGTTCTATCTGATTATTAGTCAGACTTCTATCCGTATTTAGACAGAACTGTTAACGACGACAGCGAACAAGAGGGAGAACGTGAGCACCGTGTGTTCAGGAGCTGCTGCTCAGTGCCGTCAAAATATAAGTCCCGGCTCGAACGCATCGGCCAAACAGAAAAACTTATCGGCCGATACCGATATTTGAAAAATGGCAAATATCGTCCCATATATCGGTCGACCACTAGTTTAGAGACTCAGCAGGCCTGTGGTTTTGCTCATGCGGTTAGCATCTGTCAGTGTGAGCAGCTCTATGGGTCTGTACCTGCGGGTCAGCGGCAGGCACCAGCGGGTGAGGGACACTGGGCAGAGCTGTAGGGGTTTGGTTACTCCAGGACGTGACAGTAGAGGCGGATCTACCCTGAACACAACACAAACACAAACACACGCTGGTATCGGCCGCTGGTGAGTCAAACAATGCAGCCGCCGGGTGTGAGTGTCTCTGGTACCTGCTGGTAATACTGAGGAGGTGCAGCGGGGACCTGTGGAGGTTGTGTGTATGTCTGCACTGGTGCAGCGGCGGGAAGCGTCTGGCGCATGTCCTGCATCCCAGTCACTGCATGCTGCTGCTGACCCAGAGCTCTGCTCAGACGATCACGCAACTGCTGCACAGCAACCTACACAAAACAAAAACCATCCGAGCTGACATTAAAACCTAGAAACACAACTAAAATAGCAAATAGCAACAAACAGTGCCCATAGCACATGAGAGACTCTATTCAACTCTATTTGACAGCTGATTTTCAATAATTTCAGGAATTCTGATCATGGTTGTCATTAAATTTAATAACTAATTAACAGGTTAATTAGTTATTAAACATTAATAGCGCAAAATGCATGTCGAGTACTCCAAAAGCCCTGTTTTTAATTAATAATAACTTACATAACTAAGTTATTATTAATTAAAAACAGGGCTTTAATTAATAATAACTTACATAACTGTAATTATGAAGTTTTAATATTTTACCATTTAAACTGTTTAAAATTTTCAGCCCAAAATGGCACGCATTGAATCATTTTTGATGCATACCAATAGATGAGTTAAGTAGATTAACTGAAGCGGTCAATTTGAACTGATTCATGGAAATGAATCAAACTTTCTGAATCTATATCTATATCTTACAGCTCTCATAATTGAGTTGCAGAACTAAGATCGCAAACCTACTCCAAAAAATAATTCTTCAGGAAACTTAATGGTCTCTTAAAAGCACATTCAAATCTAGCATCGCGGATTCATTTTATAATGGATTGTGATTCTGAATATATACCCAACGCATTTTACTATTATTTATATACTACTGTAATATTTATTTATATTTTAAATTACCTTTTATTTTACATTTTAATTTTTAATTTCAGTTTAACTTTGTTATTTTTACGTGCTTTTATATTTTTATTAGTTTTTGTTTTTTGAGTAATTTTAGTACTTCAACTTCAACTTACTTTATTTCAGTTAGTTACCAAGGCAGCACTTCATAAATATTATTTTTCATCTAATATTTAGGTTTTATTTTAGTTTTATCTAAATGAACAAAACACATTTTCTAATAATTTTAGTTAACAATAACAACACTGACCCAACCAGCAAAGGTCAAAATCCTTGTTTTAGCAAAATAACTGCATGTTATGCAAGATGTGCATTGCCTTGCTATCCAGGACGCATTAGTATTTGCCCTACAAATGCAGTCACATGTGCAATCAGATCATTTTAGACCACGTTTACTCTGTTTTTAGTGCTGACCACTATTGAGAAAAACAACACCAGGTGTAATTAGAGTCATTATAATTTGATATAGAGTTCTGTAGGAAATAATTACACAAATTATTAGCAAAAGCAATAGTAGTTCAATATCAGGGAAGATTTCTCTTGTGTGACCATCTACACAACTTAAGGCGCAATGGTCACCTGCTGAGTGTTGGTGGGCAGGTAAGATATGGCCGTCTGTAAGCTGCCCTGTGATGCCAGCAGACTGGCGTACTGATTCATCTTCACTGCCAGCAGTGCACCCATATCAGGAGAAACACCCCCCTGAGCCCTCAGCACAGCTCTCTGCAGAACCACCACCTTCTCAACCAGCTCCTACAAACACACATGACAACAGCACAGTTAAAACAGCACACTTCTTCAGACTTCATACTGTGTTCACGCTAGGGCTGTCAAAATGGCTGAAAAACTAAAATTGAATTTTGTACTCAAATATGATCAATATTCGAATTATATTAGAATTTAAAATACATGATTTCAGTTAGGGGGGAAAAAAGCTTTTGGCTTCTCTCCTGAAGCCACAAGAGAGCACATCGAGCAAAATATTATGCACGTTTCTTCAAAGCATAATAAAATAACAAGACTATCTTTGAAAAAAAGTGCATAATGTTTATATATCTTATATAATTTGCTTAAACTTAATTGCTTAAACAATTAGAAAGAAAACGGCATCATGCATGTATGTATAGTTTAATAACAAAGGACCGAAAAAATAAACATCACAAAGAGTACTTTCTTCATTTAAAAACTTGAGATACAGTGGGATGGGGAAAACCCACTACTATCTTTGAAAAAAAGTGCATAATGTTTATATATCTTATTATAATTAAACTTAATTGCTTAAACAATTAGAAAGAAAACGGCATCATGCATGTATGTATAGTTTAATAACAAAGGACCGAAAAAATAAACATCACAAAGAGTACTTTCTTCATTTAAAAACTTGAGATACAGTGGGATGGGGAAAACCCACCAAAAAGTAGTTTACATCAATTTCATTTTTACATGGCTTTCTAAACATGCGGCTCTCTTGTGCGAGACGCGAGTGCAACGCTGATAGACGTCCCTCTAGAAAATGTGATAAATATGCGCTCTGTGTGAACACTTTGGTTTCGGTATTGACGTAAGCAACATCATCTCCGCATTGATTGTTCTCTTTTTCCCGCAATACTTTGAATGAACAACGTAGCAGTACGTACACTTACATCGTCATCGCATCTCGTAAGATAACGCTGCCTGACGCACACCTTAAATTGAGTGGATTTTTATTTTAAATTCGGATTTTTTTTGACAGCCCTAGTTCACACACACGCAAAAACACTAAATCACAAGCAAGCTCAATAAAAACAGGTCTTGCTGGAAAACAGGATGGCCTGCAGTCTTGGAGCAGTGGGCTGCTGGTTCCCGTCTCACCTGCAGTGCCAGCGGGCTGCTGGAGTCCTGAGCTTTGGCCCAGTAGGCCACCAGCTGCTCTACTGTGCCTGCGCAGATGTAGCAGAGACAGGCCTGAGCCTGCAGCGCCGTGTCCTCAGTAGCATCCAGCCTGGAGCCCAGCAGACCTGCACCAAAGAACCCAACGTTCACATTCAATCAAACGTTCACGCACATAACTACCCTTGAAAACATTTGTGGAGTAATCAAAAACAGGGCTGGACAACCTAGCAAGCAAAAATGTATATTGTAATATTTTTTCAAACTTTTGACAACATTCAATATATCTAATCAGATATTAATGTATTTGCTCTGAAATGGCCTAATATATATATAATACAATAAAATAAAAGAGTTATTGTTTTCGACCCGTGTAACCTTGTGTTCTAATACATCAGCTATTATGACCTCCAGCAATAGCCAGGATGATGCCGTCAGCCATTCGGTTATCATGCAGACAGAGGTTAACAGCAGCTTCGTAATCGCCAGTCAGCAGAGCTTGTGTGATCAGCCCATCAATATCTGAAGCAAAAAGCAAGCATGGAATCATTAGTACAAAATTCAAGTTCCTTTAGAAGAATTTGACTCCCAATTTTATTTGATCAATCAACTTAGGTTAGATCAGTCAGAAACTTGCCCTGGCTAACTTTGAGGTTAATGGCGTCTGACGCAGGAGCTGGAGTCACTTCTGTGTTGGACGTCTCCTCAACAGCAGGTTCTTCATCTTCAAAAGGAACCTCATCTAGGTCAGACGTCTCGGTGGCAGGCGGCTCGGTTTCCTCTTCTGCAGGGCTTTTCTTCTCGACCTCGATAAGAAAAAAATACATGTAAATGACAGTGAAACGCATTCGCATTGTTTGACAACACTTGACATTCCACACAACTCTAAAAATTTTGAATGTCATTTTAAAAGCAAAAAACAAAACAAAAAAGCAAAACCAAAGTGTTTTGAACACACACACAAAAAAAAGACTAATAAACTGCCTACTTGAAAACATTCAAAAACAGTAAGTACACTAATAATCAGAGTAACAAATTACTTGGATTAAGATCGGATTGAATTGCTTTCAATCTTATTTACATGGTATTTTTTCAATTATTACCTAAAAATACAGTACTTTCGACCACCTTTTTAAATCACTATTCATATGTATCCCAACCCACAACACAAAATATTACATTTAAATAGGCCTGTTGGTTGTCATTATATTTTTTCTTGCTTCAGTTACGAAACGTTCACCAGGGTGTCCATAATTTCTCAAAAACACAACTAAAATGCCTCTATTCTGGTGTTTCAAACTATTAATAAAATGCATGATGTTCATGTGTTGTAAAACCAAGCAAAAAGTCTCTGAGATGCGCAGAAGTGCATTTATTTCTATTTCGCCAAGTTTCCCAACTGCTTAAATGCATCATCAGAGACTGTTGTTCCACCGGAAGATTGAGTTAAGACATTCTGATCACGAAGGTTTTTTTAATTAAACATATGCAGGACTTCTACAAACATTTAGTCCATTTAAACACCATTCCTTTCTTTCAATAATAGACTGCAAGAAATGTGTAAACAAGCTAATGATTAAAAAAAAACTTGTAAAGCTAATAAAAAAAATAATAAAAAAAGTGTTTTTTTGCTAATGACCACCTATGTGGAGCAATGGGATATCAACAAGAACATAACGATCTTACAATGCCCAAATGACTACATGTTAGTCAACTAGCAGATGGTTTAATAAAATCATGCTGGTTCTCCATGTGCATGCCAATTCCCAAGGTGGCAGAAAAGGTGCATGCATTTTACCACAAGAAAACACGTTCTATGTTTCAAGGCTTGGTTGAGGTTAGTCGCAACACTCAAAAATCGACCACAAAAAAAAGCTACCATGCCAGCATTCCTGCATGTGATTTCAGAGGGTAGTTTGTTTCTCCCTCTGTCTTGTCCAGTTGAATTAACTAAATTCCAATGATATTATACACAGTTACAGAGTAATTCTATCACACAGGGATGCAGCAACGGGAGGCTCTAGCAGCATCGCTGGGCAGGTTGAAGGTACCTCCTCCGCGGGCGTCTCCTCTTCAGCCCTGGATTTATTTGGGTCACCACTAGCAGAAACCTCCTCAACATCTAGCACAGGCCGGAAATCACTGGCTTTCAGAAGATCAGTCTCAGAAACAGGATGCTGTGTCGTCAAATCAGATTCTAGTGCAGGTGGTTTGACGTCAACTGGAGCTTGCCAGCTCGTGGTTTTTTATTGGAGGCAAGATATCCGAAGAAAGGCCAAGAGCAGCCGGCAGCTGAGAGCCACAAGGTGGCATCACATCAGATTCTGGCTGTTGTAAATCAATGGTAGGTTCTTGTACAGATTCAAGAGGTCCAGCTAGTAACGGCAGTGCAACACTGCGCCAGATGCTTGGTAATTGACTGGCACAGAATGTTGAAGCTCAACTGGTGGTGCACATGAAGGAAGAGGATAATTGTGGGCTCATGCAAAGGTTCATTCACAGACTGAAGGTTTTGATCAAGCTTTGGAGGACTTGCATATTTTGGCTCGAGCTGAGGCTGAGCCGGCACAGCAATGGCTTCAGATTCAAGGACTAATTGAGGCTTAGAAACAGGGTCAGGCACAGGGTTCGACACGGGAGCAGGAGTGGGATGATGGTGAGGTATGAGTGAAAGCTTCACACACCACAGTCAGGATAAGATGGAATGCAAGCAAACAAAATGTATGCATAGAAGTGACGTTAACATGAAAAGCCAATAAAGTACATTGACATAAAAAGGAAATCTCTCGAATACTTGTACTGCATTGCAACCTGTCACTGGTTTACATATTTCTATATGAATGTTTTTGTCATATTACAACCATTGCATTGTCTATAGAAATTGCGGCTTTATTCCTTGTGAGATGCAATTACTGTAAATTACTGCTTTTCTGAAACAAGCATGACGTATATTCAGCCGACAAATGAGACACAGCTACAGTGTTGTCAAAGGTGCATTCAGTAGTTCTTTACGTAGCATTATCAGGGTGCTGATATCTATGCGAAAAATCCACACCGAGTGTCTCACCCTTGATACAAATGGCCATTTGGTGCCCCAAAGGAGACGTGATGGTGCCATGCAGTCTGCATGCTCTGTGTATATGGAGTGGCACTACTGGCCATTAGCATTGCTGTTTTTCCATGTACTTTAAGTACAGATACCACAATTGTGTCAGCCACTGCAGTGCCATTTATGGACGTGATTCAGCATGGTCATCTCTGAGTTTTATGCAAATTATACCAATTACAGTGAGTGGTCTACACAATTCCCTTACATGTCCAACAAAAAAGAAGCAACTTGGCCATCACTACTCAGGATTTTCTCCATAATTAAATCTTTCCACCTTGTTGCATGCAGTAATGTTCTGAAGTTCCTTCAGCAGCACTTAAAACACTCAAAACACATCTGAGAGACTGAATTGAAAATTGAACATCATTATTAAACCAAAGCATTCCATGTGTTTTGGACATATGCATAAATATTTGATTAAATCTATAACTATATAAAAGGAAATGGGATTGGTTCTTAGTCGGGTCCAAAGAAAGGAAAAAAACATATGAGAAGGACAGATCTCTCATTTGTAATAACTCCTCTAACAGAAGACATTAGAAGCATGTCTACTGTGGTACTGCATGACCTCACCTTGGAGATTTTGCTCTGTGTTTTGGTGAAGTATTTCTTCTGAGTCTTTGCCAGAAGCTCGGGACCTCCAGCAATAGCCAGGATGATGCCGTCAGCCATTCGGTTATCATGCAGACAGAGGTTAACAGCAGCTTCGTAATCGCCAGTCAGCAGAGCTTGTGTGATCAGCCCATCAATATCTGAAGCAAAAAGCAAGCATGGAATCATTAGTACAAAATTCAAGTTCCTTTAGAAGAATTTGACTCCCAATTTTATTTGATCAATCAACTTAGGTTAGATCAGTCAGAAACTTGCCCTGGCTAACTTTGAGGTTAATGGCGTCTGACGCAGGAGCTGGAGTCACTTCTGTGTTGGACGTCTCCTCAACAGCAGGTTCTTCATCTTCAAAAGGAACCTCATCTAGGTCAGACGTCTCGGTGGCAGGCGGCTCGGTTTCCTCTTCTGCAGGGCTTTTCTTCTCGACCTCGATAAGAAAAAAATACATGTAAATGACAGTGAAACGCATTCGCATTGTTTGACAACACTTGACATTCCACACAACTCTAAAAATTTTGAATGTCATTTTAAAAGCAAAAAACAAAACAAAAAAGCAAAACCAAAGTGTTTTGAACACACACACAAAAAAAAGACTAATAAACTGCCTACTTGAAAACATTCAAAAACAGTAAGTACACTAATAATCAGAGTAACAAATTACTTGGATTAAGATCGGATTGAATTGCTTTCAATCTTATTTACATGGTATTTTTTCAATTATTACCTAAAAATACAGTACTTTCGACCACCTTTTTAAATCACTATTCATATGTATCCCAACCCACAACACAAAATATTACATTTAAATAGGCCTGTTGGTTGTCATTATATTTTTTCTTGCTTCAGTTACGAAACGTTCACCAGGGTGTCCATAATTTCTCAAAAACACAACTAAAATGCCTCTATTCTGGTGTTTCAAACTATTAATAAAATGCATGATGTTCATGTGTTGTAAAACCAAGCAAAAAGTCTCTGAGATGCGCAGAAGTGCATTTATTTCTATTTCGCCAAGTTTCCCAACTGCTTAAATGCATCATCAGAGACTGTTGTTCCACCGGAAGATTGAGTTAAGACATTCTGATCACGAAGGTTTTTTTAATTAAACATATGCAGGACTTCTACAAACATTTAGTCCATTTAAACACCATTCCTTTCTTTCAATAATAGACTGCAAGAAATGTGTAAACAAGCTAATGATTAAAAAAAAACTTGTAAAGCTAATAAAAAAAATAATAAAAAAAGTGTTTTTTTGCTAATGACCACCTATGTGGAGCAATGGGATATCAACAAGAACATAACGATCTTACAATGCCCAAATGACTACATGTTAGTCAACTAGCAGATGGTTTAATAAAATCATGCTGGTTCTCCATGTGCATGCCAATTCCCAAGGTGGCAGAAAAGGTGCATGCATTTTACCACAAGAAAACACGTTCTATGTTTCAAGGCTTGGTTGAGGTTAGTCGCAACACTCAAAAATCGACCACAAAAAAAAGCTACCATGCCAGCATTCCTGCATGTGATTTCAGAGGGTAGTTTGTTTCTCCCTCTGTCTTGTCCAGTTGAATTAACTAAATTCCAATGATATTATACACAGTTACAGAGTAATTCTATCACACAGGGATGCAGCAACGGGAGGCTCTAGCAGCATCGCTGGGCAGGTTGAAGGTACCTCCTCCGCGGGCGTCTCCTCTTCAGCCCTGGATTTATTTGGGTCACCACTAGCAGAAACCTCCTCAACATCTAGCACAGGCCGGAAATCACTGGCTTTCAGAAGATCAGTCTCAGAAACAGGATGCTGTGTCGTCAAATCAGATTCTAGTGCAGGTGGTTTGACGTCAACTGGAGCTTGCCAGCTCGTGGTTTTTTATTGGAGGCAAGATATCCGAAGAAAGGCCAAGAGCAGCCGGCAGCTGAGAGCCACAAGGTGGCATCACATCAGAT
The DNA here is from genome assembly GCF_001515645.1 of Sinocyclocheilus grahami. Classification (NCBI taxonomy): domain Eukaryota; kingdom Metazoa; phylum Chordata; class Actinopteri; order Cypriniformes; family Cyprinidae; genus Sinocyclocheilus; species Sinocyclocheilus grahami. The sequence continues at coordinate 40,783 of NW_015505904.1, forward strand.
TCTGGCTGTTGTAAATCAATGGTAGGTTCTTGTACAGATTCAAGAGGTCCAGCTAGTAACGGCAGTGCAACACTGCGCCAGATGCTTGGTAATTGACTGGCACAGAATGTTGAAGCTCAACTGGTGGTGCACATGAAGGAAGAGGATAATTGTGGGCTCATGCAAAGGTTCATTCACAGACTGAAGGTTTTGATCAAGCTTTGGAGGACTTGCATATTTTGGCTCGAGCTGAGGCTGAGCCGGCACAGCAATGGCTTCAGATTCAAGGACTAATTGAGGCTTAGAAACAGGGTCAGGCACAGGGTTCGACACGGGAGCAGGAGTGGGATGATGGTGAGGTATGAGTGAAAGCTTCACACACCACAGTCAGGATAAGATGGAATGCAAGCAAACAAAATGTATGCATAGAAGTGACGTTAACATGAAAAGCCAATAAAGTACATTGACATAAAAAGGAAATCTCTCGAATACTTGTACTGCATTGCAACCTGTCACTGGTTTACATATTTCTATATGAATGTTTTTGTCATATTACAACCATTGCATTGTCTATAGAAATTGCGGCTTTATTCCTTGTGAGATGCAATTACTGTAAATTACTGCTTTTCTGAAACAAGCATGACGTATATTCAGCCGACAAATGAGACACAGCTACAGTGTTGTCAAAGGTGCATTCAGTAGTTCTTTACGTAGCATTATCAGGGTGCTGATATCTATGCGAAAAATCCACACCGAGTGTCTCACCCTTGATACAAATGGCCATTTGGTGCCCCAAAGGAGACGTGATGGTGCCATGCAGTCTGCATGCTCTGTGTATATGGAGTGGCACTACTGGCCATTAGCATTGCTGTTTTTCCATGTACTTTAAGTACAGATACCACAATTGTGTCAGCCACTGCAGTGCCATTTATGGACGTGATTCAGCATGGTCATCTCTGAGTTTTATGCAAATTATACCAATTACAGTGAGTGGTCTACACAATTCCCTTACATGTCCAACAAAAAAGAAGCAACTTGGCCATCACTACTCAGGATTTTCTCCATAATTAAATCTTTCCACCTTGTTGCATGCAGTAATGTGGTTTCTGCTCGTTTTGTCTGTCAAACTTTCTGCTTTCTGAGCTTCTTCGGCCATACAGATCGATTCTCCTGTCGTCTCCACTGGTAGGATAATAATAGAGGTCCATCATCTAATTTACACCCTTCACATCAGCAAACAGCACTTATCTACAGAGGCGGCAGATTCTCTTTGACGTTTGGTGAAACACTGCAAGTCACATTATTCATACACTTTTCAAGCACATGCTTATATTATAGGTCTTATAATTATGTAATTCTTATAGTGCAAATAAAAATGGCAAGGGTCGGCTAAAATGACTGTTTCTGATTGGCTGGCTGGCTGGCTATTAAACACCTGCTAGGGGTCAGGGAGCAAGCTTTTATCAGTTTGCCAGGAGACATAATGCTCTTTACAAGTTTCCAGGCTTCTACAATGAGTGTCTTAGAAGAAAAAAAATGCATTTGCCAGGAATTGGCCAATCATGCACTGAAAGAATACAATTAAAGAATTCAAGGCTTGATTTCGAACTATTTATTCCACTTTGTTTGGTTTATTGATTAGAAAAAGAGTTGAGCCGCTGAAAGTTTTTACTGGGCAAGTATCGTCTCCTCAAAAAGAGGAAGTTTCCTTTGACTAAGGGTCGGCTAAAATGACTGTTTCTGATTGGCTGGCTGGCTGGCTATTAAACACCTGCTAGGGGTCAGGGAGCAAGCTTTTATCAGTTTGCCAGGAGACATAATGCTCTTTACAAGTTTCCAGGCTTCTACAATGAGTGTCTTAGAAGAAAAAAACTGCATTTGCCAGGAATTGGCCAATCATGCACTGAAAGAATACAATTAAAGAATTCAAGGGTTGATTTCGAACTATTTATTCCACTTTGTTTGGTTTATTGATTAGAAAAAGAGTTGAGCCGCTGAAAGTTTTTACTGGGCAAGTATCGTCTCCTCAAAAAGAGGAAGTTTCCTTTGACTTCCCCTTCCTTGGAGGGAAGCAAAACAGTTTGTGTTGCGGTCTTGTTTTCTATAATGAATTAAAGCATTAGAACCAAGCAAGTATCTTCATGTTTGGTTCTCAAAAACCCAGTGCAAAGTCAAACAGGCTAAAACTGAATGCAGAGGTTACCTGAACGAGTCCAAAACAGAAAGGTTTAACCGTTAGCTAAAACACAATGACTGGTGCACTTACCACATCGGCCTCATCAGATTCGCAGTTCTTTTCTAACGCTGATGCAATCTGAAAACCACAAGCAAAACTAATCAGGTCCTATACTCGAAGACACAAAGAATCAGATTTCCACACTGTGAACACACAGAAATACCTTTAGGGCGAGCTCTTCCTTCTTGTATCCCAAAAGCTCCAGATATTTCCCTCGTGCATCTTCTTCAAAGTTCACCTGAGCACATAAATCTATTGGTTACAACTTCAATAAAGATTTGGCTAAATAATACAAGTACGACAGCTTATAAACTACTCTAGTGTCCCACCTTCAGAAAAGACCAGATGGTCTTCTCAAATTCACTCTGAGCAGCTTCAGTCTTGTTTTGGCAGTACTCAAGGAAATTTCCTGCAGTGAGCGTCGCCTGAAGTTGGTTCGATCGATCAAGGAAATCTGTTTCTGTCACAACCTGACTGATATGAACCACATGGGCAGCAGTCTGCTGGGGCTGCTGGGCCGCTGGCTTGATGTTGTCCAAAGTGACCAGTTTTCCACCAAACTGCTCACAAAAAGACAAAAGCGGATTAGAAACAAGCACACCATTTTTAAGGTGTCTTATTAGATCTGTGGCCACTGACAGCGAAAGACGCTCCAACTGGTCTTCGGATCCATTTGGGGGGTTTCTTGAGAGGCGTGATGGTGCTCTGGGACGGAGCGGTCTGAGGCAGCTGTAAAGGCGGCAGCGTCTTGCCCGTACCAAAAGGATCCATATTTCCAAATGAACTACTTAACTGTTGAGCCAAAGAACATCAGGAGCAACTGTGAAAAGATCAAGCTCATGAGCAAGTTAGCTTGTATTGAGAGTTCAGTTGTACCTGTTCGGCCTGTAAAGTAATGGCGTCGTCATTGCTTCCTCCCATGATGGAGTAGATGCTGATATTGCCATCAAAGGCAGCAGCAGACAGCACAGCTGGGTTTCTGGGGCACCACTGGATGTCAAAACACCACTGAGTACTGGTAGGCAGCTCATACAGGACCTGATTGAGAAGACATCACATGTTACACCCCATAAACTTTTGGTGGCACCTCAGTGTTCTTCAAAGGACTAAGCTCTCACCTCAGCCGTGTTGGGGTTCCAGCACAGGATCCGGTTATCTTTCCCACAGCTCAGGAGCAGCTCTGGATCAGCTTCACTCCAGGCTATGGCCAAGACACCTCTGAAAGCACACACAGCGAAAGATGAGGACATAGAAACACTCAAGGAGGGTAGGAGCATCTGCTGATGTTTATATCTACCTTGTGTGGCTCTCCAGCACTTTGAGAGGGGAGGTGGCAAAGCGCAGGTCCCACATTTGGATGACGGGCATTCGGTCATCTTCAGACGCCAGAACCAGCTGAGTGGCCACCTCCGGGTTCCAGGCCAGACCAGAACAATGCATCTGAACCACAACACAAACTCCATCAAAATCACACGCATCATGGACACTAACATGGTACTCGGTATCAGACAGTAATAACGACATAGGACCACAATCTACCTCAATACACAAGCATATCCTAGCAGTACTATGGCAACTAGGGCTGTCAAGCGATTACATTTAGAAAAAAATCTAATTAATTACACAATGTGGTGATTAATTAACCTAATTAATTGCAAATAAAGAAATTACCCATTATTGGGTTAAATGAGAACTTTAAGGCTACAATGGCATTAACTGTGGAACATAAAAGATAACTTGAGAAATGTCTCAGTATTTTTTTTATACTGTGAGCAATGCATCTGAACCACAACACAAACTCCATCAAAATCACACGCATCATGGACACTAACATGGTACTCGGTATCAGACAGTAATAACGACATAGGACCACAATCTACCTCAATACACAAGCATATCCTAGCAGTACTATGGCAACTAGGGCTGTCAAGCGATTACATTTAAAAAAAAATCTAATTAATTACACAATGTGGTGATTAATTAACCTAATTAATTGCAAATAAAGAAATTACCCATTATTGGGTTAAATGAGAACTTTAAGGCTACAATGGCATTAACTGTGGAACATAAAAGATAACTTGAGAAATGTCTCAGTATTTTTTTTATACTGTGAAAGTCAGTGGCAACCTAAACAGTTTGATCACCAACATTCCTCAATATCTGCTTTTATGTTTTGAAAAAAAAAAAAAAGTCGGAGGTTTGCAACAACATGCTGGTGAGTAAATGATGTTAATTGCAAATAAAGAAATTACCCATTATTGGGTTAAATGAGAACTTTAAGGCTACAATGGCATTAACTGTGGAACATAAAAGATAACTTGAGAAATGTCTCAGTATTTTTTTTTATACTGTGAAAGTCAGTGGCAACCTAAACAGTTTGATCACCAACATTCCTCAATATCTGCTTTTATGTTTTGAAAAAAAAAAAAAAGTCGGAGGTTTGCAACAACATGCTGGTGAGTAAATGATGACAGAATTTTTATTTGGGGTGAATTATCCCTTTAATAGTTTTTTTAAATTATTAATTATGAAATATACCGTTTTTTTTATGAAATGAAGCTCTAAATAAGAAGCTAAAACTCCCAGTAGGTGGCGGTAAATGTCTTAATGTGTAAATCATTGAGTCATTCATTCATTCGATTCATTCGAACAGCTGATTCATTCAGGAATGAAGTAACTGGCTCTCTGTATGAATGGGTCATTGGTTCACCCGATTCATTCAAAACACAGATTAATTCAGAAACCAATCACCTCTGTGTGCTGCTCAGAGACACATTTTTTTGGTAATATTTTTGTTGAAAACAGCTAAAACAGACAATATTGTGCCGCCAATCAACTGTATGAAATGTAAGATGACCCATGTAAGTCTGGGGCGGGTGCATTAACTGCATTAATAATAATCACCTCTGTGTGCTGCTCAGAGACACATTTTTTTGGTAATATTTTTGTTGAAAACAGAGCTAAAACAGACAATATTGTGCCGCCAATCAACTGTATGAAATGTAAGATGACCCATGTAAGTCTGGGGCGGGTGCATTAACTGCATTAATAATTCTTTTTTCTGCTGCTAGTTATTTCTTCGTAACTAATTAATTAAATGTACACATTAACTCAACAGCCCTAGTAATAACATGATACTTTGTCATTAGTGAAGTACTCCAAATTATTTTATTATTAGGAAAAGTTTAGTAAAATCAAGGCAAAGAGGAATAACTGAAACAGACCCTGTTGCTGTGATCGCTGACTTTGATGATCAGGTCGTTCTTTCTCAGATCCCAGACCGAAGCTTTTCCGCTGGGACTGGCCGAGGCCAGGATGTGCTGCACCTGTCTGTTCCACGCAACGCAGCTGATGTCCTCTAGGGGCTAAAAGCAACAACAAAATCAAGACCAGACAGAGGTGGAGACTGGAGAGTCCAGCCCATAGATATACGTGGGCTCTCTTTTCTATGCAAGTCTTTTGAGCAGGCTTTCCATCCACCAGGCAAAAATCTGATTGCTTCGAAAAGCACATTTGCTCTCAACCTTTTTGCCTCTGAGGACCCCCATCGTTCAAAACAATATTCAAAATATTCAGACAATATTCGATATTCCCTGTCCATTCATTAAAATAAGTAACTGAAGTAAGTTTCAGAATTCCAGAAGTTTTAAGAGCTAAATGTTCTTCAGGGATACAACTCCTTTAACCAATTCCAGTCGTTTGTGATTTATTGGATGAGGATTTATGGAAATATTTCTTACTCACAATTTCTACCCGATACAATATTTTAGAGCCCAGTTTTAAGATTTCATTAATTTACTTTGATTTACTTTTCCATATCTAATAATCACTTTTGAAACCAGGCTTCACCATATATCTTGGTTTTCCAAGGCGTATGAACCCTGGTTCTTCAAAGAAAAAATAAGTTGCTGAAGGTGTGAATTTAAATATGAAATATCTTGATTTTTAGTTAAATTTGAGCTTATTTAATGCTTGTTTTATCTTATTTTAAATGATCTTGTGCCATGCTTTTTTGAGAGCCACAACTACAAGCAATAGTACAGCGATGCATTCCCATGAAAACACTATTGCAAGGATGATGCATCTGCCCAATGTTTATCAGAAAGGAAGAACAAAACTAGAACCCATGAAGGAGTGCACATGAGATCTGTACCTGAGTTTTGGGTCCTGGCGTCATTGGGGAGCTCAAGTTGTTCAAATCCCAAATGTAGATTTCTGATTCATTTCCCCCAGAGGCCACAAGGTTTGTCTAAAGAAAAAAAACAACTGTCACCGTCACGGAAAAAATAACAATTCTTGCACAAACTGACCATAGAATAAGAACTTGGTTCGGGTAATCACCTGAAACGAGTTGACGTCGAGAGCTCTTACTGGTCCCGTGTGTTTCTCGCTCTGGGAAATGATCACTTCACTGTCTCCAGCAATGATTTTGGAGGCGTCATAGAGGATGATGTTGCCGTTCTCTCCTCCGGCGATGAGGACACCTGATGGCAAACTCTGGTCTTCAATGCCATGTGCACCCCAGACTAGTTTGTGGTATCTAGATACAGAACAGAAAGGTTACTGAAAATAAACACTCACCAAGTACAAGATGAGAGCATAAGACCCTGTAATAGAACTGTAATAGAAATTGCAACACTAAATGGTTTATATTAATAATGCATCAGAAAGCTAAAGAAAACATCTGCACTGAAAGTTAAAGAAACAAAGTGCTGTTATCAATGCTGGCATTTGTTTGGTGGTCACTTGGATGAGATTATTGTAAATCATTAGCACATAATGTGAGCAAAACGCAGTACCTGTGTGGAGAGGAGAAAGAGCCGCATGACTTCATGGCTAAAGTGGGATCCGACAGATCCAGCTCAAAGATCTCCAGAGACGCATTGGTGCTGAAGGTGGCATCGAGCTGCTGGGCCGACGTACCTGAACACACATTCATCAATGAGACACATTAGACCAAACAGACGTCAGTCAGGCTAGCGCCATATTTAACGGAAATGAAAACGAGGCTGTGAGTGACTGACGTACAGGGAGTTCAATGTATTGTACTGTTAATTAACAACAACAACATACAAAACAGCTTTCTGAAAAAACGTTCAGTAGGCAAAAACTACATAATTCAGGTTTGAAAGTTGTGAGCTGTGAAGATTATGGGATCTAGGATCTTTATACAGTGCGTGCCATTACAAAGACTAAAGCCCAATCCCAATTCTACCCCTTAGCCCTTCCCCTTTCCCCTACCCCTCAGTTTTGCGAGTTCACGTGAAGGGGTAGGGGTGTCTCAATTCTCTTTTGGTTGGAGGGGTAGGGGTAAGGGGAAGGGCCAGACAGCCCTTCAAACGAAGGGGTATGAATTATCTCAGCATAAACCGGCTTCAGGGGCAACATGGCTGCCCGAGCGAACAAAAAGACACATAAATGTAAGCATTTTTGGCATTAATAAAGATTTTAACGAAAAGTAATCATTTGTTTTATGTTACAGTCAATAGTGAGTTCATATTTATGGTCATGTTACTCAAAGAAATGTTTGCAAAAAAACGCTAATATTTGCTAACTAACGTCATATCATTACTGACTGCACGATAGTGCCACAACATATTTTCATGACTAATCAGGGCGATAACCCCCGTAGACATTGAGGGGGGCTAGTCCCCCCAATAATTAGAAATCACTAAACCCTTTTCTCAAATATTGCCAATTCGAGAG
>NW_015505904.1:49900-54831 GCF_001515645.1 Sinocyclocheilus grahami
ATTGAGGGGGGCTAGTCCCCCCAATAATTAGAAATCACTAAACCCTTTTCTCAAATATTGCCAATTCGAGAGAGAGAGAGAGAGAGAGAGAGAGAGAGAGAGAGAGATGAAAGTTGCGTTTCTCTTTTTAGACTGAGTTAACTTAAAAAAAACTGCGATTTTATCCTCTTGTTGCTGGAAAATATAATGTAGCGATTCAGTATTTAAACTGTTATTAATAAAAGTCGTGGGGCAGTGTTGACAAGTTTCTTTTCTCCTGGATGTGTGAGCTGTGCGATCTCTGATATATATATATATATATATGTGTGTGTGTGTGTGTGTAAGCAGCGCATTAATATAGAACGGTAATTAAAGGCTCTAATGCACTCCAGCACAGGTGTGTGTATCGTAGGAGCTAGACGACGTATGATGAGGGCATAATAGTGGTGTCCCAATTCTTAGGGGAATATTTTCACGCCTACCCCTTGACACTCTGTTTCAAGGGACAAGGGGAAGGGGTAGGCGGAGGGGTATAAAATAGAATTGGGATTGGGCCTAAGTCTTAAGTCTTTTTTTATTTATCATGCAATTTACAAAAGCAAAAAAGGCATCTAACACTAGCTTGCTCTATTCTTTAATTCTTTCACCCGCATTCAATTCAGTATGGCGTCTAACCCGACTGAGGTCTCCCCCCCCAGCCTTTTGACCAATTTCCAGTTGCATGTGATTATTTTTAAGAATGAAATTCAAACTGATTCAGAATCATTTAGACTGATTTGTGAACCAGTTCAACGAACCCATTAAAAAGTACTGACCACAAAACAACAACAACACTCAGTCGTCAACTAACTTGTGAGCAATTTTGATTTGACAATAGAGCAATATCACAAAACATGTCAAATCAAAAAGTCAACTTTTACCGTTAATAACTTTCATAAATGATTCATTAGTAATTATATCATATCAATATCAGACTGTTCATTAACTACAAATCTATTAAGCAATTTCATGATCTTGTAAAAAAGGTATTGGTGCTCATGTCTACTGATCAGTTCGTGCAGGTGAAATTCCTCATGTTTACTGTACAGCAGGGGTCACCAAGCTCGGTCCTGGAGGGCCGGTGTCCTGCAGAGTTTAGCTCCAGTAATTATATCATATCAATATCAGACTGTTCATTAACTACAAATCTATTAAGCAATTTCATGATCTTGTAAAAAAGGTATTGGTGCTCATGTCTACTGATCAGTTCGTGCAGGTGAAATTCCTCATGTTTACTGTACAGCAGGGGTCACCAAGCTCGGTCCTGGAGGGCCGGTGTCCTGCAGAGTTTAGCTCCAAATTCAATTACACACACCTGATCCAGCTAATCAAGCTCTTATAGGCATACTAGAAACTTCAAGGCAGGCGTGTTGAGGCAAGTTAGAGCTAAACTCTGCAGGACAGCGGCCCTCCAGGACCGAGTTTGGGCAGCCCTGCTGTACAGTGTGTGATAGGAAGAGTTTGTAAGCGTCCGGAGGAATGAATACGGTTACCTGCTGCCAGATAGATGGGGTGCTGCTGTGCTGGACTCCAGGCCTGGAGAGCGGTTCGCTTAATTTCTTTCAGCTTCATCCTAAAAAGATTCATATGTTATGCATTGGCCATGCTATGACTGTTTGAGTACATGTCCCATTTACAGTGGATGTCCAGGTAAGGCAAAGGTTTGCTCTGTTCAGTAGACTGTTTAGCCCAATGGGAAGATCTACCAATTGACACTTGCAGTATATCTCCTAAACACAATGAAATTATACATGAAGCATTCTTACGACAATAAAAACAGAACACATTGTAACAGCAGCTGGGGCATTCATTGCCAAAAACATAAATGCCATCCTGCTGCTAAATCATTTAAGACACAGTAGCTACAGAGTTTGCAAGATACTAGACAGTGAATGTTCAGGAAGAATCAGAATTTCATAACAAAGCGCTGTTATACATAAGAAGAGGCGAGCTTCTCGCAACAGACACGTTTTAGTGAATGAAATGCGCAGCCTGTACACGCAATGTCCATGTAAAGAGGTAATAATGCAGCAGAGAGTTTTAAAGGTGTTTACCTTCTCTTGTCGGGCTTCCAGACACACTTCCACGTCCCCACTGCTGTCCATCAACGTGGCACAACAAGCCCCGCCCACCGGCGCGACGACTTCCGGCGGAAGGGCTCAGTTAGCGTGTTGTGCGAGTGAGCGTGTGTGCACCTTTCAAAGCTCAATTCTTCTTCTTCTTCTTCCGTTTTTTGGCGTGTTACATCCTGTGTGCATATCGCCACCTACTTTTGCTGTTATGCAGTCATGGTTTATTTATCAATTTATTCCTTGTTTTTGCTTTTCCTGTTCTTACACCCGTATATACACAAATATTCCTACTTAAATAATTATTCGATGCTCCATCCCATTCCTTCTCCCCAGGCTCCACCTGGCGCTGCGTGTTCAGCTCCTCCAGACTAAATCCGTGGTCCCTACAGATCCAGAATAGAATAGAGCATCGGCATTCTATATTTTAAATCCTTTCACTTAACCCAGAAGTATATATGTATTTTATTAATATCATGTATCCTTCTCTATCTCTGTTAAACTCATATCCTAATAAGTATTCCAAATCCTTATTTACCTTACCTTTCTTGTTTAAATATGATATTAATTCCTTTCTTTCTTCATCATACCTTGTACAATTATATATTACATGCTCCACTGTTTCTTTCTCCCCACAATTCCCACACAGCCCAGTCTCATGTATTCCAGTTATGAACAGTGAAGCGTTCAATCCCGAGTGTCCAAGTCTCATCCTGGTTATAATAACCTCTTCTTTTCTATTTCTACCACTTACACTTCTTTTAGTATTAACCATTTTTTTAATATTATATAAATGCCTTCCCTTATTACCTGTATTCCATATACCCTGCCATTCTTTAATAATATTTTCCTTAATGATAGTTTTAATTTCACATTTACTTAAAGGAACATTAAAATCTATTACTTCTCTTCCTAAAGCATTTTTTGCTAATTCATCAGCAGATTCATTACCAGTTATTCCCACATGTGCTGGCACCCAGCAGAATCCAACTACCACACCTTTTCTTTGTATACGCCATAATAATGTAAATATTTCACACAACAAATCTTCTCTAGAAGATTGCCGAGTAATCAATGATGTTAAAACAGAAGCAGAGCTCCAAATTCAATTACACACACCTGATCCAGCTAATCAAGCTCTTATAGGCATACTAGAAACTTCAAGGCAGGCGTGTTGAGGCAAGTTAGAGCTAAACTCTGCAGGACAGCGGCCCTCCAGGACCGAGTTTGGGCAGCCCTGCTGTACAGTGTGTGATAGGAAGAGTTTGTAAGCGTCCGGAGGAATGAATACGGTTACCTGCTGCCAGATAGATGGGGTGCTGCTGTGCTGGACTCCAGGCCTGGAGAGCGGTTCGCTTAATTTCTTTCAGCTTCATCCTAAAAAGATTCATATGTTATGCATTGGCCATGCTATGACTGTTTGAGTACATGTCCCATTTACAGTGGATGTCCAGGTAAGGCAAAGGTTTGCTCTGTTCAGTAGACTGTTTAGCCCAATGGGAAGATCTACCAATTGACACTTGCAGTATATCTCCTAAACACAATGAAATTATACATGAAGCATTCTTACGACAATAAAAACAGAACACATTGTAACAGCAGCTGGGGCATTCATTGCCAAAAACATAAATGCCATCCTGCTGCTAAATCATTTAAGACACAGTAGCTACAGAGTTTGCAAGATACTAGACAGTGAATGTTCAGGAAGAATCAGAATTTCATAACAAAGCGCTGTTATACATAAGAAGAGGCGAGCTTCTCGCAACAGACACGTTTTAGTGAATGAAATGCGCAGCCTGTACACGCAATGTCCATGTAAAGAGGTAATAATGCAGCAGAGAGTTTTAAAGGTGTTTACCTTCTCTTGTCGGGCTTCCAGACACACTTCCACGTCCCCACTGCTGTCCATCAACGTGGCACAACAAGCCCCGCCCACCGGCGCGACGACTTCCGGCGGAAGGGCTCAGTTAGCGTGTTGTGCGAGTGAGCGTGTGTGCACCTTTCAAAGCTCAATTAGTGATGGTTATCAGCTTTAAGATTTAAGAATATTTGCGCACGTGATTATTTTTAATTGCATGAGACCATTGTGGACACACTGGCAGTGCATGCTGCTTTGCAGTCAGTGTTATTATGACAGTGGCATGCTACAGTGCTGAGTGATTCACACTGCTTTGAATTAAGATTGCATAAATAAAACTGAATATAAGTCATGTAAACTGGATTTAAAAGACCACTGGTTGAGAAACCACGGCACCATGCAGTCCCCGACTTAACAGAACGTTGAAATGCATGAATGTAATTGTATCAAGCCAAACAAACAAAAATACTATCATTTTAATTCTATTTAATTTTATTTATCATGTGCATAATACTGTTTAGTAATCAGCCAACATTTAGCAGTAGAACTGATCCCGTGTATTCAAGCTGTTTTATGGAAGAGCATTTGTTACAGTCCTGGACCGTGTGTTATATGAGGACTATAGATACGCTCTGTGTCTGAGAGAATGGGCTCTATCTGAAGATGTTCCTGAACAGTCTGAGAAATGTGCCTTTTAGAGTTGGACAGAATTGTGTAGTACTCCAGTAGCATAACGTGGCATTACTTGAATAATCTGTTTTGAGATTTCTTCTTGGTTGTGTGCCAGTTTCTATGTCAAGTAAATATGACGACTTATACCTTCAGAGGCTCAAACTAAATTGTATTTTCTTTCAGAGCGCAAATCCTGGGCCTGGCCACTGTGCATTGATTTGTCATGTGGCCAAACAATCTGGAAATGCGTATCATATCCAGCTGTCTGTAAATGAGAGAAACACAAATGAAAATTGGTAAGTTTTTTTTTTTTT
>NW_015505904.1:56226-70190 GCF_001515645.1 Sinocyclocheilus grahami
GTTAATATATGCCAACTTTACACACGCCTAACTCAGGAACAAGAATGCAAATTAAGCAAATCCTCCATTTTAAACCGCACTGGGTTGGCGACAATGCAAAACGCAAATATAAAGATTGTGCAAATAATTGTATCAGATAATCAAGCAAACACACTTACTTCAGATCCCTGTTATCTGTAATCGAGCTTCAATTTGAGATAAAATCCATTTATGCTAACGTATATATCCACTGAGACCGACGCTTCTCTCACTGGTATCAAAAGCTAACCGTTGCCCCCCCACCGAACGCAAGTATTTTATATTTCCCTCTATATAAGGTTAACATTTACAGGATTTTACACCAGGAAACAACAAAACATGCAATTAGCTGCAAGAATCGCACTCTTTCTTACACACACACTTAACTTAACGCTAATTCACCGTCTTAAACCTCAGGGTTGGCAACAATCTGTCAAAGGCAAATTAAAAGATTGTGCCCACATAAAAAATAAATATATCAAATAAACTTATTTCAGACTCTGATCTGCTTACCTGTAAATGAGCTTCAACTTGAGATGAAACCCATGCATATAAAACGTTCACTGAAACCGATGCGTCTGCGTCAATTAGGAATGAGAGTGTGACGTAACGCCGCGTTGAGTTCTTCTTCCGTTTTTTGGCGTGTTACATCCTGTGTGCATATCGCCACCTACTTTTGCTGTTATGCAGTCATGGTTTATTTATCAATTTATTCCTTGTTTTTGCTTTTCCTGTTCTTACACCCGTATATACACAAATATTCCTACTTAAATAATTATTCGATGCTCCATCCCATTCCTTCTCCCCAGGCTCCACCTGGCGCTGCGTGTTCAGCTCCTCCAGACTAAATCCGTGGTCCCTACAGATCCAGAATAGAATAGAGCATCGGCATTCTATATTTTAAATCCTTTCACTTAACCCAGAAGTATATATGTATTTTATTAATATCATGTATCCTTCTCTATCTCTGTTAAACTCATATCCTAATAAGTATTCCAAATCCTTATTTACCTTACCTTTCTTGTTTAAATATGATATTAATTCCTTTCTTTCTTCATCATACCTTGTACAATTATATATTACATGCTCCACTGTTTCTTTCTCCCCACAATTCCCACACAGCCCAGTCTCATGTATTCCAGTTATGAACAGTGAAGCGTTCAATCCCGAGTGTCCAAGTCTCATCCTGGTTATAATAACCTCTTCTTTTCTATTTCTACCACTTACACTTCTTTTAGTATTAACCATTTTTTTAATATTATATAAATGCCTTTCAAAGCTCAATTAGTGATGGTTATCAGCTTTGAGATTTAAGAATATTTGCGCACGTGATTATTTTTAATTGCATGAGACCATTGTGGACACACTGGCAGTGCATGCTGCTTTGCAGTCAGTGTTATTATGACAGTGGCATGCTACAGTGCTGAGTGATTCACACTGCTTTGAATTAAGATTGCATAAATAAAACTGAATATAAGTCATGTAAACTGGATTTAAAAGACCACTGGTTGAGAAACCACGGCACCATACAGTCCCCGACTTAACAGAACGTTGAAATGCATGAATGTAATTGTATCAAGCCAAACAAACAAAAATACTATCATTTTAATTTTATTTATCATGTGCATAATACTGTTTAGTAATCAGCCAACATTTAGCAGTAGAACTGATCCCGTGTATTGAAGCTGTTTTGTGGAAGAGCATTTGTTACAGTCCTGGACCGTGTGTTATATGAGGACTATAGATACGCTCTGTGTCTGAGAGAATGGGCTCTATCTGAAGATGTTCCTGAACAGTCTGAGAAATGTGCCTTTTAGAGTTGGACAGAATTGTGTAGTACTCCAGTAGCATAACGTGGCATTACTTGAATAATCTGTTTTGAGATTTCTTCTTGGTTGTGTGCCAGTTTCTATGTCAAGTAAATATGACGACTTATACCTTCAGAGGCTCAAACTAAATTGTATTTTCTTTCAGAGCGCAAATCCTGGGCCTGGCCACTGTGCATTGATTTGTCATGTGGCCAAACAATCTGGAAATGCGTATCATATCCAGCTGTCTGTAAATGAGAGAAACACAAATGAAAATTGGTAAGTTTTTTTTTTTTTAAGTCAAAGCAAATTTATTTAGCTCTAAAATCATACAGTGCAGAGGTCTGAGACCATATTTTGAATTATGTACAACGAAGGTTATGACTGAAAATTAATATATGAAGACACTATTTTAATTTATGTAATTGAAATGTATTAAATTAGAAAAAATGCGAAATAGAAGCGTTTTTGAATTTTTAAAAATGTTTTGATATATATATATATAAGACTAATGATCACCGAGGCTGCATTTACTGATGAAAAATACAGTAAAAACAGCAATATTGTGAAATAATATTACAATTGAACAGTTTTCTATGTGAATATCTGTTCAACTGTAATTTATTGCTGTGATGCGCAGCTGTATTTTCAGCATCATTCCTCCAGTTTTCAGTGTCACATGATCTTCAGAAATAATTCTAATATGCTGATCTGCTGCTCAAGAAACATTTCTGAGTATTATCAGTGTTGAAAACAGTTGTGCTGCACAATATTTTAATGGAAACAGTGATAGATTTCTTTAAGGATTCTCTGTATAAAACGGTAAAAAGAACCGCATATATATGAAATAGAAATCTTTTGTAACAATATAAATGTCTTTACTGTTACTTTTAAGCAATATAATGCATCCTTCCTGAATAAAAGTATTGTTTCAATTCAAAAGATATATATGACCCTGGAGCACAAAAGCAGTAAGTCAAGTCAGTGGGGTATATTTGTAGCAATAGCCAACAATACATTCTCGCATGGGTCAAAATTATACATTTTTCTTTTATGCCAAAAATCATTAGGATATTAAGTAAAGATCATGTTCCATGAAGATATTTTGTAAATGTCATACTGTAAATATATTAAAACCTAATTTTTGATTAGTAATATGCATTGCTAAGAACTTCATTTGGACAACTTTAAAGATGATTTTCTCAATATTTAGATTTTTTGCACCCTCAGATTCCAGATTTTCAAATAGTTGTATCTCAACCAAATATAGTCCTCTCCTAACAAACCATACATCAATGGAGTGCTTATTTATTCAGCTTTCATCTGATGTATAAATCTCAATTTCGAGAAATTGACCCTTATGACTGGTTTTGTGCTCCAGGGTCACATATTTCATGTAACTCTTCACAACTTGTGCTGTTGTCAAGCACCACAGGAAAGCCATCATGCCACGGAACTATATTCGTAAAACAGACTGGGGTTCAGTGACCTATGAGGAGCTGGAGAAAGCGTTCGTCGACGTCAAGCGCGGGAGATCTATCAGAACTGTGGCAAAAGAAAGAAAGATCGGCAGGTCCACCCTGCAGCGCTACATGAAGAAGGCAGAAGAAAAAAGAGAGAAGACCGTCGGCTACAGAGGAACGGCTGAAGCCAGGAGGATCTTGTCTGAGGAGTTAGAGAAGGAGCTTGCAGAAAACATCCAGATGCTGGCTGAAGGAGTGCACGGCCTCACGCCAAAGAGATGCAGAGAAATCGCTTTTGAATTTGCACAGAAGAACAACATTCCCGTCCCCAACAACTGGGGAGAGCAGAGATTAGCAGGTAGGTTTTGTTGTGGCTCTTGGATTCAGTACTTCAGTTTGTGTTGCTAACTTGAATTTTAATTTCCGTAGGTCGAGATTGGCTCAGTAGCTTCATAATCCGTCACAATCTCTACGGCCACATAACTGAAGCAGCATCTTTGGGGAGCCATGGACAGGTGACAGAGCTACTGTAACATATTTGTCTGAATCAATAACTGTTGACTCGACCAGCAATCGGAAACAACCGTTATGGAAATGCATGTGTGAGAGATTTAGAGCTGTTGCATATTTACATTTGCTACAATTCTGTTTGCATTTTCTAGGTCATCAGTTTCAGTCTCATCAAGAAAGAAATCCAAGAGGAGTGTGATGTTCCTGTCCCGATTCCTCGCGCTTCAGAGGAAGACGGCGCTGAAATTTGTGATTCTGACCGAGACCTCTTAGATACTGACTTATTTCTGACGTGATGTTATATGATGAAGCATTTTGATGCTTAAAGAGTTAGTTCACCCAAAAATGAGAACTCTGTCATTATTTACTCACCCTCGTGTTGTTCCAAACCCGTAAGACCTTCGTTCATCTTCAGAACACAATTTAAGATATTTTTGATGAAAATGAAAACAAAAATAATGACTTTGTTCCACATTTTCGTCTCTACTGCGTCCACGACAGTACCATGACGCCATACTGTCATGAACGCACATCCAAAGTAAAGACGAAAATGTGGAATAAAGTCGTTATTTTTGTTTTCTTTGTGCAAAAAAGTATTCTCGTAGCTTCGTAACTTTACACTGATGCCACACGGACTACTTTGTCGATCATCTTCCTACTTTTCTGGACCTTGAACATTGTGGTAGTTACCTTGCTGTCTATGGGAGGATCAGATCCCTCAGATTTCATCAAAAATATCTTAAACTGTTTCCGAAGATGAACGAAGGTCTTACGGGTTTGGAACAACACGAGGGTGTGTAATTAATGACAGAATTCTCATTTTTGGGTGAACTAACCCTTTAATCGTGTTTCCTGTTTGTTTAGGGATATCTTTAAGAAAATAAGTACTTTGAAATTGTTTGAAATGAGGTCACACATTATTAAATTATCATTATTATTCAAAATTCTCTTCATGCTGTTACTTATATAAATCATTCAATGTTTTTTTTCCTCAAGATAATACAACAAAATTGTTTCAATTAAAATGTGTATTCATATATGTATTTATTTATTTGTATATTGCTGTAGCTTAACTGGTAGAGCACGGCATTTGTAACGCCAATATGGATAAACCTTCAACCCAATAATGATTGTTATCTTTAGATTTTATATCTAAGGGGGCAAAAAATCAAAAGTTGTACTGTACATAAAATTGTGTTAGAAGATATGAAATATGGTGCATTCAGAAAGTATTCAGACCCCTTCATTTTATTACAATTTATATTTTTTACATCAATATACACTGTATACTCCATAACGACCAATCAAAAACCAGGTTAGTGATAACCTTTTCAGCAAATGTTCTTTTTGGGTGAACTATCTCTTTAATGATTTAGATGAATTTCGGGAAATAATGGGTTAAATTCGAATTTACCATTATTAATTTGACTCCAACACCATTGTGGTATCAGGAAACATAAGAAAGTAGAGTAGGCTCGCCCGGGACAGAACAGAAGGGCTGGTTAATCTGCTGTATTGCTCTGTATTGACTCATAGGTGGCGCTGTTTCTTTGTGTTCTGTCCTCTAAGCGCACAGTGGGAGTGTCCGTCTCATTCAGGGGTTTCCTTCTCCAACGCTGCTGTCATTTACAACCAGAAAAGACACAAAGGAAGATCACTGATGAAGGTGTGAAGCTTTCCGCACGTGAGAGCTGGATGTGTGCTGGTCTGCGTTTATTCCGGCGGAGGCTCGTCTGAATCTGATGCCTGGCGCAGGAGCATCATTTCCCGCATTGATCAGCATCAGCATCAGCATCAGTCGGTAAGACAACTCTTCATATAAATCATTCGTATCAGTACAGCAGTCCGCATTAATGAACTTCATGATACGTCTCAGAAAACTGTTTTATTAATCAGCCCGAATAAGTAAAGAAACCAATTTTCCTGTAGCCTAAATTGATTTTTTTTTTTTTTGTGATGAAGTACGATATTTAATTACTTGTTTATTGCTGGTGTCAAATTGCTATTTAGAGTCAAATAGCAGAATGGTGCCTAATTCATGATAAACTGGGCTAAAGCTTCAATAACACTTCTACTGGATTTTAAAGGAATAGTTCAACCAAAAATAGACATTTGCTGAAAATTTGCTTACCTTTAGTCCATCCAAGATGTAGTTGAGTTTGTTTCTTCATCAGATTTTGAGAAATGTAGCATTGCATCAGTGGATGCTCTGCAGTGAATGGGTGCCGTCAGAATGAGAGTCCAAACAGCTGATAAAAACATCACAATAATCCACAGCACTCCAGTCCATCTCGTGAAGAGAAAAGCTGTGTGTTTATGAGAAACTTTTTAAAAAACTTTTAAACCGTTGTTTCAGGATATAAGATACGAGTCCTCTATCCATAAAATAGTTTTCTCTTTCTAACACGCACCCACATATCTACCTCACTATGTGGAAATATTAGTATAAAGCCGGCCAAATGTTCACGCAAAGAAAGAAGGTGTGGTTTCAGTAACCGCAGTTAGTGTTGAAGCAGCATGTCAGGGAGACGCTGTGTGTTTCTAGGCGAAAGCAAAAGCACTTTATTTGGCCTTCAGAAAGTAGATGCATTTAGGAATCTTTAAGATGACTTACAACAGAACAGCAATGCATTTTATGGACGACCGTTTCGTGAGCCTAGGAGAGGAGGTCATTCTGACTTTGCTATGACAATCTGGCGCTTCTGAATCAGCTACTGTTTTGTTATTAGTTTAAGAACCCTTTCAAGCTCTGTCTTTACATTTATTTTGAAAGCAGAAGTGATTATGGTAAGGGGCGTTACATTTCCGACGAGTGCTTGCGGTGTTCGGCCAATCACAATGCACTGGGTTAGCTGGCCAATCAGAGCAGACTGCGCTTGTCGGAAGGAGGGACTTTGTAGAAAACGAAGCGTTTGAGAGAGGCGGGGCATAGAGGACCTACAATAATGTACAGTATTTGAAAAATAATGTGTTTTTTGAACATTAAAGCATGTCAGCATATTCTGTTACACCAAATACACCAAATAATGATCTTTAAAAAAGCATCATATGACCCCTTTAATAAAAATGCCATATCTTGATTTAACGTTGAAACTACAGACTTCTCTCTGAGAGTTAAGTCTGGGTTTGTAACAGAGAACTGCTACTATTACAAATGACTATGGGCAGGGTAATTATCGTTAGCTAAAACTAAAACCATTAAAAAATTGTTACTTGAAACAAAATAAACATCAACTAAAAGAAAAGAAAATATATAATAATACACATTTTATTTCAGCTAGTTGCCAACATTACTTTTTGTTTAGTTTAATTGGAAGTACTAAAAATAATAAAAACTAAATAAACAAAAATTATATGAAATGATATAAAAGTTGATAAATTATAAAGAAAATGTATTTAAAAAAATAAAAATGACAAAAGCACACATCAAAATGACTAAAACTTAACTAAATGAAAGTGAAAACTGAAAATGCAAAAATAAAATCTAATTCAAAAGATTAACATAAACTTTACTTGTAAATCAATAAAACTAAAACCATTAAAAAAATGTTACTTGAAACAAAATAAACATCAACTAAAAGAAAAGAAAATATAAAACAATACACATTTTATTTCAGCTAGTTGCCAACATTACTTTTTGTTTAGTTTAATTGGAAGTACTAAAAATAATAAAAACTAAATAAACAAAAATGATATGAAATGATATAAAAGTTGATAAATTATAAAGAAAATGTATTTAAAAAAATAAAAATGACAAAAGCACACATCAAAATGACTAAAACTTAACTAAATGAAAGTGAAAACTGAAAATGCAAAAATAAAATCTAATTCAAAAGATTAACATAAACTTTACTTGTAAATCAATAAAACTGGCCCTGTCCTTTCCTCACGACACATCCGACTGCAAATACTATCCTTCTCCATTGATGACCGTTCAAAAATGTCTGTATATTGTGATAAAATAATAATTTTTGCATGCACGGAAATATGATTTAAATTGCAGTCAAAGACAGGATATAGTTTTATGCACTGCAGATGAAGATGTAGGTCAGGCCTGTCTGTCTGTGTTGCAGTTTGCAGAACAGAGAAAACTGAACTGTACAAAATCAAAATGATGCTGTTGCTACCTGATCTCTTCCAAAGCTGCGCGCTCAGATTTCAGTGTGCATTCATATACATAGTATGGTATTATGTTGATATTTCAGATTGGCATCAGTGAGATTATATGGCATAAATACTTGCATTTTACCTGTTTTTCTAGGATTACTTTTTGAATAAACCTATCAATAGCATAATGAATATGCAATTTTGCATTTAATAATTGAGATTTTATGATCTCAGAGACTGTGGGAAAGTTTAAATGGACTCTCTTATGAGAGTCAGATTAGACAATAGAACCACATGATTAATAAATTAATGCAAAACTCTAATGATTGAGAACTTTTCTGTCATCAAAACTTTACATTGATGGACTGCTACAGTATCAGTATCAGTAGTAGTCTTGGATTAGTGAAAAAAACCTTTCAATAAAAAGATGACTACGATTTTAAAGAGAGATCTTAATTTTTTATTAATTTTTACCATCATAAAAAAATCATTGACCACAACTGATCATTTCTTTTGTGAAAGTAATTAACAAAATGTAACACTTTAAGTCAAGTATGCATTCTTTTAAAACTTCCAAGTCCCTCCAAAGGACTGCTGTTTGAGAGAGCAAAACAAAACAACCCAAATTGGTTAGCTGTCCCAGTGCGTTGTGATTGGCGAACAGCTTAGACGGTGTTTCAGTACTGCCCCGCCTCTTGCTCCGTCTTTCAACAAAAGCTTTTGGCGAATCTTCTTCTTGGTTTTCTCTGATGCACTAACTCTGCAGCAGCACTTCTTCTTCGTCGTCTCGTCTGATGCACTCACTCAACCAAGCGTTCTAACCACAACCTCGCCCCTCCCCACCCCCCAACCATTTGAATCTCTTGTAATGATATTCCAATGAGCCGCTTTGTGACATCACAAAGCCCGGAAAACAAACGCTGTAGTCCAAACGAGCCGTTCGTTGTAGTTCTTGAAAAGGGATTTTTAAAAAACGAAATCTCTCCCTTTGGAGTGGACTTTGAGATTTGTAACTTTCTAGATCTTTTTTATGCCCAAACATACACACTACACACTGACTAAAATTAAAAAAGTGAAAAAGCATAATAGGACCCCTTTAAGAGCAAATGATCGCAGCGGCGCCTCCATCTGTCATGCAGCCCCAGCGCTACTGTTCAGCTTCCACACTCCGCACAAACACGTGAACAGCGCACTTTTTTCTAGGCTAACATTCGATTGAGCTGCCATGTAAAGTTGCTACTACATACATATTTCAGATGATAAGCCATATTTGAGGTCGGTGAATGTTAGGTGAGCATATGGATGTCCTGCCCGATGTATTTTACCGCATAGACCAGCCGTTAACGATTTGTCCGTCACGGACTTCGTGATTTCGCCACTTCGTGTGGAATTTTTTTTTCTGCGACTAAGCAACTAATTAAATTTTGGTCGACCAAGCCTCTTCTTGTCGACAATTAGGGGGCAGCTCTACACAAAGCACAGAAAAGCAAAACAAAACAACACACAGAAAAGCAAAACAAAACCATATAAAACAACACAAATCAAAGGAAAACAAAACAAAACACAGAAAAGCAAAACAAAACCATATAAAACAACACAAATCAAAGGAAAACAAAACAAAACACAGAAAAGCAAAACAAAACCATATAAAACAACACAAATCAAAGGAAAACAAAACAACACCAAACACAGAAAAGCAAAACAAAACAACACCAAACACAGAAAAGCAAAACAAAAAACATAAAACAACACAAACAAAACGTAAGACAAACAAAATGTAACAAAACATACACTTGACAAATGTTTAAATGACTGGTTTTGTTGGGTTGGTTGTGCAAAAAAATCAGTACAACTATTTTTATTTTTCCAAGCTAACCAACGATTTTGTTCTTCCGCATATATAAATATAAATATATATATATCTGTATATGACGTCACATCCTTCTATAAGATGAGAAAATTATCAGCAGTCAACACAAATAAAGCAATATATACAGTATATATATTGGTGTACTGCTGATTATTTTCTCATTTTGTAGAAGGATGTGACTTAACAGGTTTTAACTGAGAACTGCGTATGGTATTTTATGTGACATGCCTCATCCAAAAATGATCCAGACTACATTCAATATGGTTCACTTGCATTCTGTTGAAATAAGAAGTAAAAAAAACTCTCTGGAACTAAGAAAACGTGTAAGAAAAAAAAAAAAAAAACTTTCTAAAACTAAGAAAACGTGTACAAAAAAAAACTTTCTGGAACTAAGAAAACGTGTAAAAAAAAAACTTTCTGGAACTAAGAAAACGTGTAAAAAAAAAAAACTTTCTGGAACTAAGAAAAAGTGTACAAAAAAACTGCTTTTAAAGAACACGACTCCTGGTCTGTCGTAATCTTCCGTACATCTGCCAGTCAATCAGATAACAGTAGCTTCAGGCATATTTGACGGCGGCTACATTTTCATCGTCCCTTTAAGTGCTTATTGTCAGATTAGCAGATCAGAATGGAAAGTCACCATGTTTAATCATCCCTTTGGTCACAGTGTAGCAGGGGAGGCAGATATCATCTTTGCCCTGCGGCGTGACATGTGAGACACAGTCAGGAAAGAAGATTAGTCAGCAGAGACCCACATCACAGCTGTGCAGAAAGAAAGGAAACCACCTTCATCTAAACACCTCAGTGAGACTTAGTGTGCTACATGGTTGCACTGTTTAAATCTTCGAGAAACTTTAAGACACTACTGACACTAGTACACTACACTACTGTCAGGATTTACTAAAGTCACGCAGTGAAAACTTAGTGAAGAAAAGACGTGGACACAGTTCTTTTTGCAGCTGAACTTATTACATGTGCATTTGTAAGAGTTTTTGCTCAATGTCAGTAGATCAACCACAGAATTTTCCACTCCCTTCAGGGTTTGTATGGGATTACAGCGCTCTCACGCTAATTTACCCTGTTTAGTAAATCTGACCCTAAATTCATAATCAAACATTATTGACATTATGTTTATAGTGTATAGCCAGAGGAGAACTGGATGCCCTGTGTAGCCTAAGGTTGTGTTTTTCTTCATTATCCAACATCAAATGGACTATTTTTTCATTTAATGCCACAGTGGCCTTTGGTTTGCACACCAGGGGACTAAAGATAAGTGATATGGCATGATTTTCTATCAACTCCTTGATGAAACTGCTTAGGGGTGAGCGATATGACCATCATAACAGTGATACCCATCACCTAATAGTAATTCTGGCTGAAAATGGGTTTGTCTTCTTTAGAACTATTACAGTTCTCAACATACTCACAGAAAGCAATATATAGTGAATCTCAACTGGTTAATCGTTTATATTATTGCCGATTGTAGACTATCTGCCAGCTCTAAACTGCTAAATGGGGTTGGCAAGAAGTCTCTTCTGCTCACCAGGGCTGTTTATTTGATAAAAAATAAAGTAAAAACAGGAATATTGTGAAATATTATTCTAATTTAAAACAGCTGTTTTATATGCAAATATATTGTAAAATGTAATGTATTTCTGTGATGCGCAGCTGAATTTCCAGCATAATTCCTCCAGTCTTCAGTGTCACATGATCCTTCAGAAATCATTCTGATATTCTGATTTGCTGCTCAAGAAACACATATTAATGTCGTGTTGTGCTGCTTAATATTTTTCTGGACATATATCTTTTCACGATTATTTGGTGAATATAAAGGTCAAAAGAACATTTTTTTTTGTAACAATTGTAAATATTTTTACAATGAAATGTGTCTTGCTTAATAACAGTATAATTTTTTTAAATCGTATTGATCCCAAACTTTTGAATGGTAGTGGGACTTAGACATAATCTAGACAACACATCAGTGCCCTGGCAACTAGTACAAAATATACCAAAAAAACACTTTGGCTATGAATAAAGTACAAAAAACACACCTTTGCTGTGAACAGAGGACAAAAACATTCTGGTTGTAATTTTGCTAATTTTCTTCGGAAAATGTAAGGCAAGGCAAGGCAAGTTTTTATTTATATAGCACATTTCATACACAATGGTAATTCAAAGTGCTTTACATAAAAGAAATGTTAAAAAATAATCACAACAATAAAACAAGGAAAATGATTTAAAAATGGATTTAAGAGGTTTAAAATGAATTTAAAACGGTTAAGAATAGAAAACGATTATACATAAAATATAGTGCAATCAGTTCGGACATCGCACAGTGCTCATTCAGTAAATGCACAGCTAAACAGATGAGTTTTGAGTCTGCATTTAAATGTGACTAATGTTTTAGCACATCTGATCTCTTCTGGAAGCTGATTCCAACTGCGGGCGGCACAATAACTAAAAGCACATTCCCCTTGTTTTGTGTGAACCCTTGGTATTTCTAACTGACTCGATCCTAATGATCTGAGTGGTCTGTTAGGTTTATATTCAGTGAGCATATCTGCTATATATTTAGGTCCTAGGCCATTGAGTGATTTATAAACGAGTAAAAGTACTTTAAAATCAATCCTAAATATAACTGGAAGCCAGTGTAAGGACCTGAGGACTGGTGTAATATGCTCAGATTTTCTGGTTCTAGTCAGAATTCTGGCAGCAGTGTTCTGGATGAGCTGCAGCTGTCTAATGGTCTTCTTGGGAAGGCCGGTGAGGAGACCATTACAATAGTCCATCCTGCTGGTGATAAAGGCATGAACAAGTTTCTCCAAGTCTTGACTGGAAACAAAACCTCTAATTCTTGCAATGTTTTTGAGATGATAGTATGCTGATTTAGTTACAGCTTTGACATGACTACTGAAACTAAGGTCTGTCTCCAGAATCACACCAAGATTCCTGACTTGATTTTTAGTTGTTAGACCCCTAGAGTCAAGGTATGCATTCACCTTGAGAACTTCATCTTTGTTTCCAAATGCAATGACAGTTTTTTCCTTGTTTAACTGAAGGAAGTTCTGGCACATCCAACTGTTAATTTCATCAATACATTGGCAGAGGGTGTCAATGGGGCTGTAGTCATTTGGCGATAAGGCTAGGTAAATCTGGGTATCATCTGCATAGCTGTGATAGGCAATTTGGTTCTTTTTCATTATTTGACTTAGTGGGAGCATATACAGGCTAAACAAGAGCGGTGCAAGAATTGAGCCTTGTGGGGCTCCGCATGACGCATGTCATGGACGTCCACTTAGACTTATGATCTCCTATACTCCCATAATAACCTCTCCCTTCTAAGTATGACCTGAACCATTTAATTACCATGCCAGAAAGCCCGACCCAGTTTTCCAGTCTCTCTAGTAGTATGCTATGATCGACCATGTCAAATGCAGCACTGAGATCTAGTAGTACCCGCTCTAGTATCTGATTCTGATATTTTGCCAGAATCAGAATTTAAGCGAATATCATTTATTATCTTAATGAGTGCTGTCTCTGTGCTGTGATGCGGTCGGAAACCAGATTGAAAATTGTCCAGGTATCCATTTGAGTTTAAGTATTTGTTCAGCTGATTAAAGACTACATTTTCAATAATCTTGCCTGTAAAAGGAAGATTTTATATTGGTCTATAGTTGCTCAATATGGTGTCTGATTTGGGGGGTTTGTCAGTCTCTCAACAGTAGCAAAAAGAGTGCGAGTGTTGATTAAGTTACTGTTTATAAGGTTTGAGAAGAATGACTGCCTAGCTTAGCCTAGTTCCACATTGAAAGCATGAAGGCTGTCTTTATAGATGCTATAGTGAATTTCACGTTTCATCTTCCGCCACATCCGCTCAGCTTTTCTGCATTGTCTTTTCATACTCTGAACTGCTATTGATTTTCTCCAAGCTGATTTCTGTCTGCCAGTCTTCTTGGTGACTTTCAAAGGAGCAATGTCATCAATAACATTCTTAACTTTTGAGTTAAAGGAATCAAGGAGAAGATCAACAGAGTCTGCAGAAATGCTTGGTGTTAAAGATATAGCCTCCATAAATAGCACACTAGTGTTTTCGTTAATGCATCTCTTTCTGACTGAGACCGATCTAGATTCAGTGGTAACAGAGATCAATATATCAAAGAAAATACAGAAGTGATCAGATAGTGCTAC
>NW_015505904.1:71054-113642 GCF_001515645.1 Sinocyclocheilus grahami
CTACAGGCACACTGGGTTCCCGCTTGTTCTGTAAACATTTGTGAATGTTGCTGCTATTATAGCGGGGACCCGACACATATCACTGAGAGCTGTTATCAGTTGTTTTTGGTTCACCTACAGCAGATGGAGGGTTTGGGCCCTGGCGTTGTAGCAGCGGCTGAAGAGCTCTCACTGAAGGAGGAGGACAAGCTGGGCCCACAGGCTTCGGTGGTTGTGGGGCCCGCCGTTTTTTAGTTGATATCTGGGGGCTTGCAGCAAAAGAGTGGGAAAGTTTGGTCCCAGCATAAACCAGTTCCTCCATTTTCTGTGAGAAGCTTAGAAGTGGAGATGCTGGAGAGAGGGATAATGTGTCTGGTGAGATGGGCTGTGGCTCTGGTGTTTCTGGTGGCTGAAATATGTTGTCCTGGCTTGTAAACATCTATTTTATGACTATTAACTGAAACCTAGTCTTCATAATTTTTTAGTAAGTGGGCTGTTGCCTGCTTCATTACACTGCCTAGCTCTCTTCTTATCTCTTCAGTCATCTGAGATTTATGAGTTACAGCAAAGCTCCAGTGAAGATATGCGAAAGGATGTTCTCAAATGTTTTTTTATGCTTTTCTTTTTGCCTACATCTGTACAAACAGAGCTCTGATATCTTGCACAGCTTCAGCTTCAAGTTGCATGAAGTGTTGCATCTGCGATTATTTGGATCTTGATTGCACTAGCAGGATTTAGTTGACAAATACCAACAGCTTGAATTAAATCCGCAGACAAATCCTGGAGGAACTTTAGTAAACCCAAGAACAGTTAGCAAATTAGTCCGTGAATTAGGCTGAAAGCCACTCCATCTGTACTTACTGTTTAGTAGAATTAGTCACCCAAATATGACAATTCTGTCATTATTTACTCACCTCCACACGATGAAGCAAAATTCATGTGTTGCTTGTTTTCCATGATTTGTTTTTCCCAAGTAGAATATTTAAAAGAATCTCTTCATATGAACTGCATTTTAAAAAGTCAGCTACATAAAGATTTGCCACATTTTCTTCTTTTGTGTTCTAGAAAATCTGAGAATGCAGGTTGATAGAATGACAAGCTTAGCTCTGTTCGCAATCTAGTTCTTCTGCAGGAGCAAAACAAATCATCTTTATTTGGTGCTAAGCACAGAAATCTGGTCAAGTAGCATTGAGTGAGTGATTGCACCATTGTTATTCAGGACAAAACAAGAGTGTATTTTAGGACTGTTTTAATACCAAGACTGTGAAATGGCATTTTCCACTCAAACCATTGCATTTTGGTGTGTGTTACACCATGCCGTTAAACTGTGTGTTTGTAGTCAACACTGCAGAATGCTCAGGAACGTCCTAATCTAATCTAGCTTCCATATGTTTCTCTTTAAGAGATCCTCCCATGCTTAAGACCTTTCGTCTGTGCTATGGTCAGAAATTCCTTGTGTAATTGTATCTTGGCACCTGTCCCTGAGTGTTTGTGGCATTGCAGCTTCAATTCACTTTTGATCTTTGCAGAAGAACCAAGCATGCTTTCGTTCATTAAGTTATAGAGCATCTCACAGGGATTGAATTGATGGAAATTATATTAAACAATGTGGAATATTCAGTGGTTGCTTTTTCTAAGGCAAGCATCACTTAGTTCTGTAAGTAAGTAAATCTTGCAACATGAAAGACGTACCTCTACCTACACTTTTGCAAAACTCCAAAAACATCATTTAAACCATTGCAGTTACACTCTAAAAAAATGCTTGGTTAAAAAGGGACTAACCCAGCTATTGGGTTGTTTTGACCCAGAGATTGGGTTCAAAACAACCCAATAGCTGGGTTTGTCCCTTTTTAACCCAGAGCTGGGTTATATTTAACCCAGCATTTTTTAGAGTGTACCAGTTGAAATGAACACTAGTGAGAGTAAACCATCAACTGCTTTTATTCCTGCTTCACACTTATGATTACAGGAGTGGATTATCAATTGATTAAGACTTGTTTTGATGATGATTTCCTTCACAATACCATGTTATGACCCCAAAACACTTTTATCATAGTGCATGATTTGTAAACTAATGCATTTTGATGTTTCCACATAACCAGCTCCATATGTATGGCTTATCTAAAAAAGTAAACTTGCTCAGTAGCTCACCTGGTACGCCATTGAGTTTGTGATGCAGGGTGCTCGGGTACGAGTCTCATGAAACATGAGTTGCGATAAAAGAGCTTAAAGACTTGTAGAAGCAAGATAAAACAGCATGGTTGCTTCAGGAAATCTGTTTTTGTCTCACGTTTGCTTTTGTTACGAGATTTTCAATACAGCATTAACCTTATAGTACATTTAATTTCTGAACTTCTGCAATACATACAACATGTTAAAGGGATAGTTCACCCAAAAATGAAAATTTGATGTTTATCTGCTTACCCCCAGGGCATCCAAGATGAAGGTGACTTTGTTTCTTCAGTAGAACACAAATTATGATTTTTAACTCAAACCGTTGCAGTCTGTCAGTCGTATAATGCATGGCAATGGTAACAAAATCTATGAGAGTAAAAAAAAACATGCACAGACAAATCCAAATTAAACCCTGCGGCTCGTGACAACACATTGATGTCCTAAGACACGAAACGATCGGTTTGTGCCAGAAACCGAACAGTATTTATATCATATATTACCTCTAATACACCACTATATCCAACTGTCTTTGGGTGCGTGAAGTGTGTACGCGCTCTGGCGTAGTTTACGTTAATGGGTGTGTTGATATCCAGCCGAAGAGCAATCAACCATAACTTCAGGCGAGCAGGCTCAGAAGTTGGGAATACGTGGAAAGTCACCACGTCTAATCTTTTAGTTATAAGTCGGTTTGAACAATCCGAATAAGCGCAAGTAAGTACCATTTTGATTAGCCGTCATCCCTACAATGACTGTGCACTGTGTAAACAATAAGTGACGTATACGCGCGAGAGATCACTTCCGGCGCTTGCGTAAACTACACCAGAGTGCGTACACACCTCACGCACCGGATGCCGTGCACGCGCCCAAAGCAGTTGGACATAGTGGTGTATTAGAGGTAAAAAATGATATAAATACTGTTCGGTTTCTCACACAAACCGATCGTTTCGTGTCTTAGGACAGCATTGTGTCGTCAGGAGCCGCAGGGTTTAATTTGGATTTGTCTGTGCATGTTTTTTTTACTCTCATAGATTTTGTTACCATTGCCATGCATTATACGACTGATAGACTGCAACGGTTAAAGTTAAAAATCATCATTTGTGTTCTACTGAAGAAACAAAGTCACCTACATCTTGGATGCCCTGGGGGTAAGCAGATAAACATCACATTTTCATTTTTGGGTGAACTATCCCTTTAATATGTTTTGGATAAAACTGAACATGCTTTTAGTGCAACTTAACGGAAATTTCGAAACATGCAAGAAGCAGCCTAAAATAATTTTGCAGAAAAGTCGTCACAAGCACGGTTTTTATTAAGACTTATCTGGAGACCAAAAGTACCACAGACACTAAGGGCTTTTTTCACATTAGTAAGTAACCACAGAACAACAACTGCACAATAAACTTACTGTGTGAAGATACATCAGTGTCAAATGAGATTCAAGAACTGTGGAAGATTTCATTTTTGTGGAAACTATAAGTGAATGTGAACTGACCCAGAAGCCTTTTTCCACATAATGTCCCTTCTACAGCTGAGAAACTCTGTAAAGCATATTGCTGATGTTATTTCAGTCACTTTCATGAAGTGCAGATATTTCCCCTCCTGATGTGTGTGTGTGTGTTTTTCATAAGCTCCAGAGAGAGTTTGAGGGCTAAAAGTGGTTCAGACACTGCCGTCTGGAGACCAGCACTTGTCACTTTGACAATTATGAATTTGCATCTTGTCAATCAAATGAGTTAAAAGTTTACACTACAGTATTTTGCTCATTTGGTCTATGTGCATTGTACTTGAAGTACAATGAGTTGCTGTGGCATTACTTTGAAAAAAAAAGTAAAAATAGTAGTTCAAAGATTATACTAAACTCAAATAAACAGTGAGGAACATAATAACAGCATTTTATTTTTTTGGTGAACTAACCCTAAGATGGATTGCCTTATAGAGTATCAGAACAGGGTTGTGTTTCATTCAGTACTGAATTGAGAATATTTGTAACTTCCAAATTCAGTAACTGAGTTTTTTAATTATTATTTTTATTTGAAAAAGCCTTTTCAAATTAATTAAATTTGAGGTTTATAGGGTGGAACACCAATTAATGAATCAAAAGGGATCATTTATCTGAAGGCTTCTGCATCTCCATAGTTTTTGATAACCAGAAATATTAATAATTAAATAAAAAAATAGGTGCAAATACTAAAACCGTTGCTTTGTTTGTGGTCAGAGCTGTACAACAGTGAAGTGAACCTGCGATAGAGATTGAAACTGATACCGCAGTTTCAATCTGTCTCATGGACATGTTGGATCTCTTGTGCATTTGGCATAATGTCAATCACGAGCCAGTTATGATATTTTGATGCATTGCAATGTATTGAATTGCAACGTATCATTTTGTCATATCATATCATAAGGTAGTTTCTGATACCAAGCTGTAGTGTGAAAATAGCTCATCAGGGATGATTTAAGATGTTTTATTTATTCAGGCGTCCTAAATATTTTCTCAGGACATTGTTAGGTATAATTCCTAAAAATAAAAAAAGCTACTTCCCTGATTGCCTTGGAGGGTATAATGGTTATAAGGAATGTCAGATATTTCTTCCCAAGCCAAAAATGGCAAATTGGGCCTAGGCAGACAGTGGATGCTTTATTAAGCAACTGGTCAATCGTCAATAGTATCTGGGTCATTGCCTTAAGGAGAGTGAGACATTGATGTTGCCTTTGCCAGCTGGCCGTAATGGCATAAGGCAGGCTTTGTTACCGCTTTCTTTGCAAAGGTAAATGAACCCTCTACCAGTGGCGCAGCCATGCAAACATATCGTGCCAGACTTGGTGACATTTGTGGTCAAACACATCCTTTCATGCATGCTGCAAGGTGTAGCATTCTGCATCAGATATCTCAAGTCACATGGTTGCACTGAACTTTCTAAAACAACATCCTCAGCTCTCTAGTATAATAAAAACTATAGGCTTTAAAGCAATATCCTCACCTCACCTAGAATATGCACTATAAATATCACCACCAAGGTCATGGGTGCAAATTTTAGGGAATGCATGCATTGAATGCAATGTCAATTGCTTTGCCCAATGCATAAATGTGTTAATTAATTAATATTATGTAATTGCATGAAAACAATGGAATAATCATGGAATCGTGCAAATCTTAATAACTGTAAATCTCATGTGTCTGCGGGACTATGTGGTCCTGTGATCTCACAAAAGGAGGACTCATCTACTGGATACAGAGGAAAAGCATGATGTCATCAGTGGAGAGAAACAATTGTTAATATTTCAACAACTTTAATATGAGGCCATACCCATGTCCTGGGTTATTATGTGTAAATAAAGGAGGCTTACAAAATGTGCAGATCTGTGGATGCCCAGGAACAGAGTTGAGGACCACTGATGGACTCATCTGGCTGAAAGGATGACTTCATATCATGACTGAGAATGGGTTTATTCCATTGACTGTATAAAAACATGGACGTAGTGTCCGTGACGTCACCCGTAGGTTTCCTAAGAGTGTTTTTGAAGCTCAAAGTGGGCGGAGCTGGCCGTCACCATCTTGGCAGCGTGTCACCGCGCATCACTCCCGGACAATCGAAAATGGGCAAAGAGGCGCTGGTTGCTGAAACCATGCCCACCTAGCTCGACGGTGGTGACAGCAGCGGCAATCCACCTGTCACTCAAGTGACCACACCCTTAATTATGCAGAACTTTAAAGCTTAATATAATTTAAATGGATGAGTTATAAAAAAATTCACCCCCCTCACAGTTGTCATGAAGGGCAAAATTTGCTATATAGACCAAAAGCACTTTTTGAACCAGGCTGTAAACTTATTTTTTTCTGCTTTAAAGTTGGGCATTTTAACATGGGGGGTCTATGGGACTGACTCCCTTTTGGAGCCAGCCTCTAGCGGCCAGTTGATGAATTGCAGTTTTAGTCACTTCCGTGTTGGTTTCAGGAGAGAGACCGGAAGGTTGTCGCTTGGTTTATTCACATCTTTATCCAGGGATCTCAGGATGCCTGGCCCAGTGTGTTCTTGTTTTGTGTTCTGGTTGACAAGAATTGTGATTATTGTCAACCAGCTTCATAAGCAAGTGTTTAGGAATGTCCAGTCCTGCTCCTGGAGGGCTGATGTCTTGCAGAGTTTAGCTCCGACCTGCTCCAACACGCTGTTCTGTAAGTTTCTCAAGACTTTGATTAGCTGGTTCAAGTGTGTTTAATTAGGATTGAATTAAATTCTGTAGGAAAGTGGATCTTGAAGGCCAGAGTTGCCCAGTCCTGGTCTTGAAAGTTCAAGATGAATTAATTATATGAAATTCCATTTCCATGTCTGTTGAGGTCATTTCATTGACTTTTCAGATCCCTGTAAAATGCCTTGGACAACCTATGGTTTGGGGCAGGGGTGTCCAATCCGGAGCCAGATTTATTTTGACTGAGCAAAATATTAAGAACTTAAAAGAGTGCTGCTTTCTTGCCAGTTTTACCATTTGGTGGATTGATTGAATCAAAGTCCCAGAGAAAGAGCTGAATAAAAATGGAGCCGCCTCTTTTATTGAGTAAGAGCAGGGAGTGAAAGAACAGAGCCAAATAAGAAGAAATGATCCCTGAATGCAGTGGAAGTAAAGAAAAGAGACTGCTCAGTCTGCATTTGGCAGCATGGGCAAAAAGGGCTGAAGTGCGTGCAGATGGCCAGCGTGTTTTTGTGGGCCTGTATAATCAAACACTGTACTGCCACAGAGTTTCCCTTTAGTGGACCTGACTGTTCCCATGTAACAAAACATACACTGTCTTATTGAGGTAGTACTGCACCCATATAAACACTTAACAGAGAAGGCCTATGTCCAGCTATGTCCACAAACTGTCCTAGGAGAGAAAGTTAGAAAGGCAGTTTGCTCAAATGTATTTCCAATTTATAATACAGGGAAGTTATTTGGAACATATTTGGCATTGCATGTCTGTGTTGAGAAATATGGCGGTTTTAGGAATATATTTTCTTTGTTTGCGGACATGACGTAAATAACTAACAAATAACGGATGGCGGGAATTTCCAGCTAAAATCAAACTTGAATTGGAATTATTTCAAGGAATTTAAATTCAGTTTTACAGTTTATTTTACATTACAATAGTATTAATGCAACACACACACATATATATATATATTAATAATAATAATTACCAAAAAATCTAAATCATAAAATCATATTAATATTTTATAGTTATTTTAAATGAGTCAAAAATGGTGGGAACGTGTCCTATGAAAACTCAAGTGGAAAGAGATTCACTGCCTTTTAAACTTAGATTTTTAAGTTGGTACTTGTAAAAAAATATACCCAAGTGTGAACACCCAAATTTTTCCCAAATCGTTTAGCCCTAAAAAGATTTTGTGAAGTGTGCAATCAAAAAATGTATTATTTTCTATGCAGATGCTCCTCTCTGCTATCATTCTAGAACTTTTTCCTTTTCTTATTAGAGCTTTTCAAGTCGTCTGGTGATTGCAATACATTATCGCAGAAAAACGAAATATGGCAATGTCGGTTTTTAACCAATATACCCCCTATGGATACACACTGTTACTGTGACATGTTGTGTGAATATATGTAGACTGTGAATTTGGTCATACACTCCCCACACACACACACACACACACACACACACACACACACACACACACACACACACACATACACACACACACACACACACACACACACACACACACATACACACCACTACCCTAACTGTGACCAATGATGGAGGAATTGAAAGCCAGTGCTCAACAACAAGCGAAACAATCGTCCCGTTTTACATTACATTACGTTTTACATGACTCATTGGTTAATGAGTTTGGAAAAGGGCAGCTGGGTTTTCCCTTTCTGAAAAAAAAAAACATTTATATTTCCACTTCTCCAATCAGCCATTTTTGCTGAGTTGCATTTCTTCATGTTTTGGATCCATCTCATGCTCCGTTCCTGTCTAATGCCAATATTCCAGCATTGGTGAGTTCCAGGAATGTAATGGAGCACATGAAGACATGTCCTAATGCTCTTATGTGATACAGGATCATGGATTGTTGGGGGTTTCACTAGTTGTCTTGTAAGCCAGTGCATTGCGAGTGCTTCTCCATTGCTTCTCCAAGCATTCTCATTGCTTACGTAAGCAGGAGCGCGCTGGTTCAGTGGGAGGATGGTGCTTACATAAAAGCCTCCATGGCAGTGGGACGGAGGGGGCGGGGCTTAGACCTCAGGAGCGTGCATGAGCCGGGACCAGTGGGGGGAGTCAGTGATGCAGTGAATGAATGCCACTTGCCCGCTGATCCGTAACTGAGTGAGGGACAAAGGCCTCCTAGAGAGCGGAGCTCACAGCTCCTCAGCCTTGGGATAAACGCTGGGGCTGCAGCTCGCCTCTCCTCTCACTTCATCACTGCAGCCAGCTGAGCATGGTGAGTAAACTCTGTTTAAGATTGTGAATCAGTCGCTTCTTTGAGATTTGTTGTGTGATTTACGCGTTTGGTTGGGGCCAGTTCATGAGGTCAGTTGTGTGGTTTAGTAAAATCAGTCTAATGAGGTATCTCTGATTGTGATGATGATTATAATGAGGTCTTGATGCATTTGTCTGAGTTATAAAATGCATTCACTTGCATTAATCAATGCAAATAAGGGAAGGTGCATATGACCAAAATGTTAGATTGCCTGGTAGGAATCATTTTAAATCAGAGCAAACTGTGTATACAAATGTTTGAGATTGGAAAGATTTTAAAAGTATCTTAGGCTCCCCAAGGCTGCATGTATTTGATCACAACTGCAGTAAAATTGTGCAAGTATTGTTATTGAAAACGGTTGTGGTGCTCAGTAATTTTATGGAGTACAAAAACCAGCATTTATTTGAAATCGAAATCTTTTGTAACATAAATGTCTTTTTTGTCACTTTTGATCAATTGAATGCATTCTTGCTGGATACAAGTATTGATTTCATTAAAGGGGTCATATGATGCAATTTCATTTTTTCCTTTCTCTTTGGAGTGTTACAAGCTCTTGGTGCATAAAGAAGATCTGTAAAGTTGCAAAGACTAAAGTCTCAAATCCAAAGAGATATTCTTTATAAAAGTTAAGAGTCAGCCACGCCCCCCAAAAACGTCTCATTCGAATTTAAAAAAAAAAACACAACATTTGAATTAGTGTGTATTGATATAATTATTTTTTATTGGAAATCCAGTAAAAATGGTTTAATGAATAACAACACACACACACAAAAAAACTAATTTCACTCAAAAATTGCTAGTAAATTTCACAAATAATTACAAAGAATCAGCAAGTAACACATTGAATTAAACAGGAAGTTTTGAAGTAGAAAGACTGAAATAGTGTTTTCTTGCAAAACGTACATCTTTATTTTATTGAAAACTTCAGAAAATCGTTTTTGCAGTGCATGTGGTAATGCCTATGTTTGGAAAATCCAGTAGACAAAACAAATTAATTTGATTTCCTTTTTATTTTCAACTTGATGGCTGCACACCAAAAGATGGATAACCAGTCTAACATCTGTGTAAAAACAGCTTTGTGTTACACAACGTAACACTTGAGTTCTGAACAAAAGATTGCAATTAATATTATATAATAGATAGTTTGAGTTTTAAGTTCTGATTGAATGAACTACCAGGTGTAAAAGAGCTGTGTAAATAGCATATGTGACCCTGGAGCACAAAACCAGTCTTAAGTGTCATTTTTTCTAAAATTGAGATTTATACAATAAATAATCTTTCCATTGATGTATGGTTTGTTAGGATATGACAATATTTGGCCGAGATACAACTATTTGAAAATCTGGAATCTGAGGGTGCAAAAAAATCGAAATATTGAGAAAATCACCTTTACCCCAGCGACTTAAGACTGGTTTTGTGGTCCAGGGTCACATATAGCAGGCCTAAATAATCATTGGTTATATTTGCTGCAGTATGGTATGGCAAAATCTCTCCCGCCTGTCATTTCTGTCATTGTGTGGCATACCCTGGGAACAGGTCTTGAGTGTATTGTGAAGGGTCTTCCTCTGACCCCTCACTCAGAGGCCTTTCTTGTGCTGACAGTCTCTTTCAATGGACTCACCGCTAATGGATGTTCTAATGTTCTAAACATGTTGCACTCAGGATCGTTTATGTTGTGCCACATTTCTAATATTTCTAAGATTTAGTCACAGCATGTGGTGGATATTGTTCAGTCTAAAATTATCTCACATCCTGTCAACTTTTAGATCTTTATTTGATTAATCCAGGATGAATAGAGAGTGCGGAGAAACTAGACACTGTCACATCAATAAAGGAATCAAAGCGTAGTGAAGTGCACTGATCATTTTAGCACTGCACAGAGACCGGCTCTGTTCCAAGCTTAATTTCCATAGACGTTTGGCTCATATATTTGAGCACTAAGTGTCCTCAGCACAGGATGCACCAGCATGTGTCCACCACCTTGCCTGCAATCATATGAAAAGCACATTTTCAGTCGGTCAGCATAAAGCATGCATTACCAGCATTTTGGTGTTTTGTCCAAATACATCAAAAGCGCCATATAGATGAAAACAGTAAGACAGACAAGGCTTCTGACATTAGGCATTGTGAAGCAGAGTGCCTAATCCTTTTGGTTCATATATTTGAGCCTGCTGGCATGAGACTGGTTGGTTTTGCTAGTGGTAAAACTACTGTAAAACAGTCTAATATTAAAAATAAAGGTTCCAAAAGTGTATTTTCACAGTGACGCCATTGAAGAACCATTTTTGGTTCCTCAAAGAACCTTTCTGTAATCAGTTCTTGAAAGAACCATTCGTTTCTTAGTGTGAAGAGCATTTGAATAATCTAAAGAAACTTTTTCCACTATAAAGCACCATTTGTGCAGTGAAAAGATTCCATCGATGTTAAAGGTTCTTCATGATCCATAAAAAATAAATTAAAAAAACATTTATTTTTCAGAATGAACATTAAAGAAATAGTTCACCCAAAAATGAAAATTCTGTCCTCATTTACTCACTTGACGGTAGCCATTGACTTCCATAGTATGGGGGGAAATAATACTATGGAGGTCAATGGCTACCGTCAACTGTTTGGTTACTAACATTCTTCAAAATATCTTCTTTTGTGTTCAACACGAAGAAATTAAATTCATACAGGTTTGGAACGAGTAAATAATGACCGAATTTTCATTTTTGGGTGAACTGTCCCTTTAATTAGGTAAAAGACACCAATGTTCAACATTTGTATTAATAATAATGATAATAATTACAACACATAATTCTTCCATCTGACCACAGAGCTTGGAAATATGGCCAAAATGTTATATGGAAATTCAAAAATAGGGCTTATAT
Source organism: Sinocyclocheilus grahami (assembly GCF_001515645.1). NCBI lineage: Eukaryota > Metazoa > Chordata > Actinopteri > Cypriniformes > Cyprinidae > Sinocyclocheilus > Sinocyclocheilus grahami. Next base: position 82,552 of record NW_015505904.1, read on the forward strand.
TTTAATAAACATACAGTTATTGCCTGTTTTAGTAACCATATGTCTGTAGTACCTGTTGATAATGCAGCGAATTAAATCTTTTATTTAATTGAAAGGCTTTTTCACTTAATTTTTTTGTCTTTTTATTTAAAACTTGGATGCAAAACAAAAGATAAGATTATTCATAACCGAACTGCAAAAACAAAATGATTTGGGGCGAGTTTTATGTAAATTTCCAACCTCGGGCACACTCGTTTAGAATTCATTAACATTAGAACGAGGTCAAGAAACAAATTCTTACACGGCTGTCGAGAATCTTGAAAATGTCTCTTGTGCGTGTAAGTAGTGAATGACATCCAGGATTATGATATAATATTCAAAAACATTATAATACAAAAATATATAAATAAAAATCAAATCAAATAATTTGAATAAAAATAAATTATAATACAAATAGTGTGAATTCTGTTGTCACCGCATTGCTGTGAGAAACTCAGCAGATCTATTTCCTGTCTCACTTGCACAAGTCTTAGTTCTTCTGATTTTATGTTCCCTGCACTAAAAAATAAATTAAAAAAACATTTATTTTTCAGAATGAACATTAAAGAAATAGTTCACCCAAAAATGAAAATTCTGTCCTCATTTACTCACTTGACGGTAGCCATTGACTTCCATAGTATGGGGGGAAATAATACTATGGAGGTCAATGGCTACCGTCAACTGTTTGGTTACTAACATTCTTCAAAATATCTTCTTTTGTGTTCAACACGAAGAAATTAAATTCATACAGGTTTGGAACGAGTAAATAATGACCGAATTTTCATTTTTGGGTGAACTGTCCCTTTAATTAGGTAAAAGACACCAATGTTCAACATTTGTATTAATAATAATGATAATAATTACAACACATAATTCTTCCATCTGACCACAGAGCTTGGAAATATGGCCAAAATGTTATATGGAAATTCAAAAATAGGGCTTATATTTTAATAAACATACAGTTATTGCCTGTTTTAGTAACCATATGTCTGTAGTACCTGTTGATAATGCAGCGAATTAAATCTTTTATTTAATTGAAAGGCTTTTTCACTTAATTTTTTTGTCTTTTTATTTAAAACTTGGATGCAAAACAAAAGATAAGATTATTCATAACCGAACTGCAAAAACAAAATGATTTGGGGCGAGTTTTATGTAAATTTCCAACCTCGGGCACACTCGTTTAGAATTCATTAACATTAGAACGAGGTCAAGAAACAAATTCTTACACGGCTGTCGAGAATCTTGAAAATGTCTCTTGTGCGTGTAAGTAGTGAATGACATCCAGGATTATGATATAATATTCAAAAACATTATAATACAAAAATATATAAATAAAAATCAAATCAAATAATTTGAATAAAAATAAATTATAATACAAATAGTGTGAATTCTGTTGTCACCGCATTGCTGTGAGAAACTCAGCAGATCTATTTCCTGTCTCACTTGCACAAGTCTTAGTTCTTCTGATTTTATGTTCCCTGCACTTGCTTTTGTTCTTAGTAATTGAGCTCTTGCTCATGAATGGATTAGTAATAGAGTTGAGCTTTAGGACTGTGTGCCTGTGTTTGCTGTGAGGCGGATTAATGAGCGCAGACGTGGACTCTGGACTCTAATGACTCCAGTACACCAGCAAGGAGAGTTTGCGACCCTACATGGCCCTCATTTCTCCAGGTGTGGGTGTTGAACAGTGAGCTGCCTGTTAGGACTGCTGTTAACATCAGCTTTAATACTTCATCAAGAACAAAGCACTTACTGTCTCACGGGACAATCTTTCCTTGATTTTCCAGAAGGTGTAAAGCTATTAATTTCTACGTTTTCAATGTCAGGTTTAGATTGTGAGTAGGGATGTGGCTACACTTTCGGCCAAACAAATGATGACAGATATTCCAAACTCTTCCAAATATTTCATCCAAACATTAAAATGCTGTCAGGATTTATTTTCTTTTTGTGTATGTGCATGTGGTCCAGTTTTAAGTGTGGTGATATTTAGCAAGGTCTTGAGTTTTCAATGTCAGGTTTAGATTGTGAGTAGGGATGTGGCTACACTTTCGGCCAGATATTCCAAACTCTTCCAAATATTTCATCCAAACATTAAAATGCTGTCAGGATTTATTTTCTTTTTGTGTATGTGCATGTGGTCCAGTTTTAAGTGTGGTGATATTTAGCAAGGTCTTGTACCACTCAATTTTTAAAATAATGATTCTGGTCAGAATGACCCGAACAGAGGTTTAAAAGTAAATCTTTACAGCAGCGTCAGCAATTTTTTGAGCACTTAAGAATCTTGCATTGCTTACAAGACATTGTTGTTGCTACAGCTGCTCGAGCGCTGAGAAAACGGCAGAGGGTTTCGGTCCCCCTCGGTACAAATCGCAGTCCGGACCTAAAGGGCACTTTAGCGACGGCAATTAAAGGGGCAGGGGCTCGAGCCACTGTGCACGCCACTGGGCGGAGATATGCTAATACGGGAAAGTCTGTTAGCGGTAGTGGGCGGGGCTTGAGCAATATGACGTCATACTGCTCAGAAAATCAAAACGGCTCGATAATTGAGACTGTTTAGGTTTTTTGGGGGATTAAAAAAAGGAGGGTGTAGGGTGGTTGTGTCCACACACTTATATGCAAACACCATGTAAAAGTGAATTTTGTGTCCGATGTCCCCTTTAAGACATTACACCTTGGACTGTGTTCTTATACACAGATGACATATCTAATGTTTTTTAACTTTTATTTGGATATATATATATAGGGCTGGACAACTTGGCAATAAAAATATATTGCTACACTCTAAAAAATGCTGGCAATTGGGTTGTTTTGACCCAGCGGTTTGGTTAAATGTTTAACCCAACCTTGGTAGTAACCCAACCGCTGGGTCAAAACAGCCCAATTGCTGGGTTTGTCCCTATTTTACCCAGCACTGGCTTGTATTTAACCCAGCATTTTTTAGAGTGTATTTGAACCAACTAACACTAAAGTTACTATATAAATATTGATGATTTAAATTAGAGCTTTAAATGAAAATGTAACAAAATTAAAATGTAACATGTCAGATCCTGAAGCTTTTATTTTGGTGGAATATTGGTGAAACGCTGTAAACCTCTGTCCACAGAAACGTTGGAAATAATACAAATGTGAATGTAAAAGCGCTCTGAAACACGCAGCACAGCGGACTATACTTCACCTTTGATTTGATAATCGTAATATATGGCTATTTTTTTATTTCAAGTACTTGTGCAGCCGCATTTGTCCGCATGTGTAAATGATCTGACAGCATCTTGTTGTGTCCTGCAGGTCTGAGTGTTTGCTAAGTGGACTGAGCCATAAACAGGCTTCCTGTCTGGATCTCTGCCATCGCTCTCTTCCTGTCTTCCTGCTCTCCTTTCCCTGGATCCTCAGGCTGAAGAACTCCACCTTCATCCCAGATCGGACCTTTGAAACGTGAGATTTGTGCCCCGTCCAGAGCCGCCAGAGCCCCTCAGGGCCCACGGGCACAGCGGCACTGCAGGACTGACTGTCTGCTAGTCATGAGTGAATTCTGGTTGTGCTTCAACTGCTGTATCGCCGAGCAGCCGCAGCCGGTAAGATTATCATCACCTCCAGCCTCCAAACCACAGAAACCAGGAAGAAATCACTTTGTTTTCATGAATCACCTGCTCATGCCTGTCCCTGTTCCCCTGCTGGGTTCCCAGTTTCATTTTCTACATCTGTCTCTCTTTTAGACTTCTATTAGACCACTTCTAATGGTAGTCAAGGTACAGTTTAAAAGTAAGCATTTGCAACAGTGTAGTTATGGTCTGCATACAGCAAAATTCTCGGCAGATTTGCATTGGCTGCTATTGAGGTTGTGATATAGGGAGGGTTCACTGTGTTTTTCAGTTGGGGTACGGTCAAATATGAACACAAATTATATATGGAATTAAATGCAGATACTTTAACCCTTTAAAGCCTGGCATATGAAATAACACGCCCAATGTTTTCTTTTTTAATGGAACAGTTTATTAAACCTTCAGACAACATTTTTTAAACAATTTGTAATACTTTATTTTAAGGACCAATTCTCACTATTAACTAGCTGTTTATTAGCATGCATATTGCTAGCAGATTGGATGATTATTAGTACACTCTAAAAAATGCTGGGTTAAACACAACCCAGTGCTGGGTAAAATAGGGACAAACCCAGCAATCGGGTTGTTTTGAACACAAATTACCCAAATTGAACACATTTAATTACCCACAAATTAAATGTTTAACCCAACCTTCTGGGTAGTAACCCAACCGCTGGGTCAAAACAGCCCAATTGCTGGGTTTGTCCCTATTTCACCCAGCACTGGGTTGTGTTTAACCCAGCATTTTTTAGAGTGTAACAGAAGTAGTTGAGTGTGTGTTGTAACAGCACATATTTTAGCACACGCATCTGATGTATGCTCGTCTACAAGCATGTGTGTTTGATGAGATGTTATCCTTGGCTGGAGCCTCAGCTCGATGTGGACGTGAATATTTTTTCCCTTTTTGCCCCAGCCATTTTTAATCATCACATATTCTGTGAGATGTCGGCTGTCACAACACATTATGTCAGAATTTGTCTCTGCTCTGTTAATAAGGCAGACCAGATTTATAATTACAAAATACTTCAGCCCTGACAGGCATACCACGACTTCACATTACCAAAGAAGGATTTACTGATAAGATGGGTGTGAGGAAATCTAGTTTCAGGCTGTCGGCCAGGTTTAACCTGAGTACGGCGGGGTTCGCAAACGTTTTGGCATTTCGAATTATTCGATTAATTCATGACTAGTAATGGTTGTGTAGTCAATTGTTTGAAGATCTGGACTAGTAAGCAAAAGGTTACATTAAGGTAGTATATCAATTCATTCGTTTTCTTGATACAAACATTAAAAGTTCTGCTGATACAACTGCACTGATCTTGAAATATAAGTAAATAATCATTTACTTGTGTTGGTCAACAGTGTTGGGGAAAGTTACTTTTAAAAGTAAAGGATTTTAAAGTGGACAGACATAAAAACATATATGTTTCAGTTATATCACAATAAATAAACTGAAATTGTAGCCTATATTTTGTGCAATTACATTTATTTAAATTGAACGTTAAAAGTTCATATTGATCATGTTCTATTCTGTAATGTTAGTGTAAATCATACACTGTTAGAATAAAAACGTTGCATTTTATGCATGCAACAGCCGGTCACTGGCAGTCCCTTATGAAAATGAACCATGTTTTTACTAAAGTGACCGTAGTTCAACTATAGTATTTGTAGATTTCCATGGTTACCACTACAGTAAACATATTATACCCAAAATATAGCCTAATAAGTTGCAATTAAGGCATATTGAATGTTAAAATGTGTTTCAAATATAAAGTTAAGTGGATATCATTAACCATTTTACTCTTAGTAATTTAATAATTTAATACATTTCATAATTTAAAAGTTCAGTTTAGAAGTATCGTATATCGGTATATCGGTGATACTGACCTTTAAAAGTATCGGTATCGTATCGAAAACAAAATAAGTGGTATCCCTAGATATCCTCACTAGTCATAATCCTTTTCTATTTAAGTGATCACAATCAGTCACAAGTATAGTTAATCAAGTACACAAATGCACACATACAAATCTCATGTGATAAAAAAATCACATAAATTACACGTTTCACTGTTCAAACGTGCCATCCGCTGTTTCCCTTGCCTCCGCAAACCAAGCCGCTTCTCTTTTTATGTGATTTGTATAATCTTTTAAAGTTGTGTTGTATAAAGCAGGATCACACGACACTGTTAAAATGAGCGATCCCTCCATTTCTGTACCGAGAGCTAGGTCACTTTGTGAGGTTTTGATTGATGTTATATTGGTCTCACGCATTCACGTGACGCGAATTCGCAGGTCAGAGTTCACCAAACTTGAACTTTGCTACGCAGCGAAATGTGAAATATCTTCGCACGGGCTTGCGTTTCCGGTCTGACGCATTCACATGTGTATGAATGGAAGTTAATGGAACGAAAAGTTTAGTGTGGCCGTGGCTTAATGCGTTAAAATATTCTGTTACTCCCTAAAAAAGCTAATTGCCTTAGTTACTATTTATGGAAAGTAATGTGTTACTTTTGCGTTACTTTTTCTCATCTAGGCTGAACTTGCTTGTTTGTTTTTAATATAAAAAGTTCTATTTTGGGCGAATGTAGAAGCCCTTTCACACTAACACCGTGTCTACACCGGACAAAAGACAGTAGAACCCATTATAATCAGTGATGCTGTCTACACTGGATGCGACACGACAAATCCCCAACAGTAAACTGCTACCTCGTTCTATTTATTGACACAAAGTACAAGTGATTTGCAACGGTCGCTTTGTCGCATCGAGTGTAGACAGACTTTAGCTGTTGCATGACGTGATAACTTTGGCTGAAGGAAATGTAAATTCACATCTGTACAGTAGAGGACGCAACTCAAACAAACCTTTCAGCTGAGCTGCTGCTCTGGATTGAACACTCTTTCTCTCAACATGAGGACAGGAGAGCTGTCAGCTTACGTAACTCAGACATTTTCTTGTAAATTAAAAAGTACTTTACTTGTTACTTGAAAAAAGTAATCTGATTGCGTAGTTCACATCACTTGTAATGCGTTACCCCCCAACACTGTTGGTCAATAATCGAATGGTTGCCCAGATCTCAGCTCAGGATGATCTCTAATGATGTTGTGTGAAACAAGCAATGCCGCTGGCAGTGAAAAATAACAGAATGTCTCTCAAAAATGATTTAACGATATATTCAGTGGTGTGCATATCAACACCAGACTTTATTAAGGATTCAAGCCAATGTTAATCATTCACTGACGTCCCTCTTTGACGAAACACTAATAGCTGGTGTTAAAGAATGTGTGGATGTTGTTATTCAAAGGCGTTTATATTGTTGCACGACAGTGAATAAAGGCTGACCTGCATGAAATGCAGTGAGGAGGGAAGATTCATTAAATGAAAGTCCGTAAGGATCTTCTGAAGGGCTGAGGAGTTGATATGTTGAACTGAGTTTGGTTTGACTGAAGTTCTGTAAGCGGAGAGATTTGCCACCTTTGGCCTTTTAAAGCTAAAGCACGCAAGGAATTTCTGGGATTTGTGTTATTATTGCAGGCACTTATGAAGTGTGACCGACTGGCGAGTGAAATGTGTGCCCACATTGTCCACTGTAAAAAATGTACATCTACGTCAGCTTAAAAATGTAAGTTCAGATGCTGCCTTAAATGAAGTAGAATCAAATCAGCTGCACCTTTTCTACCTCAAAGACATTTGTATGTTTTTACATGTGGTTTAAGCTTAAAAAAAGTTCAGTTTCCAACTTGTAATTATGACTTTGTGGTGACGTTCATGTGCATTCAACTTGTAAATCTTTACAGCATGACCTGAACACATCATATGATCTGACATACCACTTTGATATATTTATCTAATGTAATGGCAATTATGCATTTTTGAGTTTGACTCAAAATACTTGATGGAGCCACTCTAGGTAGTTTTGTGAGGATAATAGAGTTCGTTTCAGTATTCGCTTTACAGAAATGAATAATAACATTAGTGCAAAAGTTTTCTGCTGAACTTGAGAAGCTGCAATAAGGGCGACTGATCTTAAATCAGTGTGTAATTTAAGAAGATGGGTGCTTGTTAAATTAGGTCACATCTTCCCTGGAGCAAAGAGACTGTGTCCTAATTATGAGCTGTCATCTGTCCTGTGATGAGTGCTGAGATCTTCATCCACCATGAGGAAAGAGGATCTATAAACACTCAAACAGCAGCAACAGCATCACACAAACAGCGCTCCTCGGTGGGAACGCATACAGGAGGAGACTCAACTCACAGCTGACAGAGTTTTTATTAGATATCTACTTTTCTTGAATTGGTATAGAATGAATCGTATATATAAACACACTACTGTTCAAAAGTTTGGGGTTACACAATACGTAAATTGCTCATAAAGACTCATCATGACACACTGTTCATGACCTAGGGAGTTGATTGTGATGCACCATATATTAATAATTCAAGTTTCTCTCACTATCCACCATCTTAGATGGAACTCTTGCAGTGCATTATGGGATAGTCTTTTATGCTGTCATTATGCTGGGTGAGAAATGCTGTGGCTCAGCAACTTCCGGCTTGGATAGATCCAGAAAACAATGTGTGTGAATTATAGGATGCTCTGTGTCGCCCGCCAGATGTGTCCGGATTGCCACCCGCTTTAGAGTCGTAGAATTTGGTATTTTAGAAAGACAGCATAACCATAATGCCTACTTTCTGCTTTTGGTGCATGTCTGTGATGTCTTAAAATGCTGCCAAAGTTGGCAGATCCCTACGTATTTAAGAGTTAAAAATGTGTGATAAAAAGGGAAGGTGCTTAATCGGTGACCTTTCTCTGCTGTGCGGCTCCTCGCAGCTATCACTGTAATTCAGGGCCAAAGAAACAAAGAAAAATTTAAGAAAAGTACAACTTATGCACTACATTCCAGTTCTTCTGAAGGGTTCCTACACAGGATGGAAAAGTGTTGTATTTGATTTTAGTGATATCCTGGTCTAGATAAGTTTTCAAGGATTTGAATTGAGAGACACCCTTGGTCTGCTGTTCAGTATGCAGAAATCTGCACAGTCTTGCATTCTGAACATAGCTTTTATTTTCATGATCTTTGTAACTTTTGTTATGAAGTGAGGAGGCTGGGCTTGAGCTTTTTTAGTTCAAATTCATTTTCTATTTCTTTCTTTTTTTTTTGATTAGCAGATTAAACACATTGATAATTTTTGAGCATGGCTGAAAATGATCTGCTCAAAGTTTTCTGTCGCTCCATTGAAAAGTCCTGATAACCAAAACTTCCAAGCTTCAAAAACATCATTAAGACATTGTAAACGTAATTCATAATACAGTTTATTCCAAGTCTTCTGAAGAGATTTAATCACTTTATATGATGTTAAAAAGTGCTTGTTTGATGCTTAAAACAAAACCAATGAGGTTTTGGTGGAATGAACTTTCATTGGAGGCTCAGAAATCTCCTAGGCACCTTTATTTGCATTTCAAGGATGAATAAAAGTCATGGAACGACATGAGTGTGAGTAAATGATGGCGATTTTTATTTTTGTGTAAACTAACCCCTTTAATGTAAAGCTATAAAGGAAAACTGAACTTGTTGACCTTTGTTTAGATATGGATTCAGCTTTGTTTGTTTCTTATTCTGCAGAAGAGGCGGAGACGTATAGATAGGAGTATGATCGGCGAGCCAACCAATTTTGTCCACACGGCCCACGTAGGCTCTGGAGATATCTTCAGTGGCATGAACTCTGTAAGTACAGCTGATGTTCGATCCAGAATCACATCTCACTGTAATTCAGGGCCAACGAAACAAAGAAAAATTTAAGAAAAGTACAACTTATGCACTACATTCCAGTTCTTCTGAAGGGTTCCTACACAGGATGGAAAAGTGTTGTGTTTGATTTTAGTGATATCCTGGTCTAGATAAGTTTTCAAGGATTTGAATTGAGAGACACCCTTGGTCTTGATGGCTGGAGCAGTGGTACCCTGTTCCTGGAGGCGTACCAACAGTACAATTCTAGCCCATCCATTTCAGGTCTTGGAGTCTCTACTATTGAGCTGATGAGTTGAATCAGGTGTGTTTGGTTAGGAAGGGATTGAAAATATGTACTGTTAGTGTGCCTCCAGGAACAGGTTTGGGAAACACTGGACTAGAGGACTAGTATAGTGCTCTTGTTGTTTCTGCCAAATCTATGCTAGTATGCTCTGACTACTATACTAATCTTACTAGCAAACCATGATTTTCTGAATTCAGGGTTATCTCAGGAGAGATTTGAGTATGCTCCTGCCGAGAGATGACATGGCTTACGACTCCCTCTGTATCCCCAGCAATTATGTAAATGAGTCTTTCAACTGGAAATCAGCTGGCTAGTAGGAAACAGCCTTATACTGCGGAATAGCCAGTCCTGTTCCAGGAGAGCCAACAGGAGAGTTTCAACCCTGCTCCAACACACCTGCCTTTTATGAGGTCTCCCAAACACCTTGATTAGCTGGTTCAGGTGTGTACTAAACTAAACTGTGCAGAACAGCGGCCCTCCAGGACCAAAGCTGCCCATCCCTGATCTGGACCATGGGTCTCCTGCTCCTGGAGGCCTGCAGAGTTTAGCTTCAGCCTGCCCAAACTCACTTACCTGGAGGTTTCTAGTGAGTCTGAAGACCTTGTCTAGCTGGTTCAGGTGTGCGTTTGATTGCCTTGGGCTGAACTGCAGGAGCAGGGTTGAACACTCTTGACTTACTTGGCTGCACAAATAAACATACGTCAAGATCTACCAAACTGGACAAGATAAATGTAGGGGAAGTGCACAAGTTGTTTGACAAGATGCATGACCAATCAGCCTGTGCCATGTAGAGAAAACAAAAAAAAAACCTTCCTGACTTGAAAGAACATCTGGAGAAGGGCTGTCCAATCCTGCTCCAACACCTTGTCTGGAAGTTTCTAGTGCTCATGAAGACTTGGATTAGCTGGTTCAGATGCGTTTGAGGGATGCGTCCAATAGCTTCGCTGCTGACTTGTTGTTTCACGCAGTGACTTTGCATGCAGCCTTTGTGCAATAAAGTACTTCACGAAACTGATTTCGGACAGGCTTCTGAGGCAGCGTAAGGGTTTAATGATCTACAGCAAAATAAAGTGTGGTGAAAACTAAGTAAATACTTAATTATTATTATTGCTAATTTCTCTATAGAAATAACATCAAATGTGGAAAGAGTTGGTCAGAAACATACATTTACATACAAACTGACCACCAACCACAACTTTCAGACGCCATCTTTATTTTTTAGCTCAAGTGTCATGGAATGGAACGCACAGGATTGTGGGATATCAAAGGTAGCGAAGAATACATCTATGCTGCCTTCAAAAGTCCATCAGATGAAGGTATCTCAGGAGACATTAGATTCAGACGTGCCTTGATGCCTTCCTACCTTGCGATGCTTCTTCTGAAGGCAGCGTTTTTCAGCTTTCGGACGCAGTCCAGGAATGATCTCCGCAGAACAGTGGCTCTCAGGAGCAGGATTGGACACTCCTGATCTATATTATATCCAAAATCACCCCTCTACCCTCATTCATCATTCCCTACATTACTACACTAATATATAGTCCACTGAATGAGTGAATGAAAACGAGTGAGCAAATTCAGACACTGAGTGCAACGCTCACAGTGCATTCACAAGCGGCCAGTGGTTGAGTGAGTTGTTGTACACTCATTATTGCAGTGCATGATAGGATTATATGAGTGTACTTGATAATGTCCACTATAGTTTCAGACACCACTACAAATGACACCTCAAATAGTGCACTAAATAAGGGTATAGGGATTGATTTCGGACATGGTGTGTATGATGAGGTAGTCTGAGCTGGTTTTGATTTAATCCTATGAACTGTGTCCAGGTGAACTCAATTCAGAACCAAATGCAGTCCAAAGGAGGCTATGAAGGAGAGGCCATGTCTGTTAACGTACAGATGCAGCTGGTGGATACAAAAGCAGGATAATTTGTATAGTTGGAAGGGGTGAGTAATCCGCTCTTTACTTTGGACTGTTTGTGGGCTGCAATAGCATCATCATATCTGCTGTAATGTTAAAGGGGTCATCGGATGCCCATTTTCCACAAGTTGAAATGATTCTTTAGGGTCCTAATGAAAAGTCTATAACATACTTTGGTTAAAATTTCTCAATGGTAATGTAAAACAATACCACTTTTTACCCTGTCAAAATCAGCTCTGTTTTCAGCACGCGGTTCTAGTCCATGTTGCTTTAAATGCTAATGAGCTTTGCTGACCCCACCCCTCTCTTCCATGGGTGACGAGCCGTTCTCATGATACTGTTTACTTTAGCCACAGAACTTGCTAACTAGCACGTTATTAGGAAAGGGGATTTGCAAAGATTCATAAAAAACCCTTATACTCACTACTACTGTAGATTAAGCTGGATCACGAATGATTAGCGCGAACATAGATGCATTTAGGCAGATCGGGGATCGGCGCATTCACTTCAAAACGAAAGTAAAGTTAATCCTCTTAGTCTTCGGCGACTCAGATGTCGGGAGTAAATGAAGCTTAATCTGAGACATTCTTGTCTTCCCCTGCACCGGAGTCGACTCAATGGCGGACTGATGACAGTCACTCAGGGCGGAGCTAAGGTAAGACACCAGTCCAGTCTGTGCTGAAACGCTACTATCAACCAACTATCGTGGGAGGGGCCTGTGCAGAACTACGTCATTCTGACAGGAATCTCAGAACAGCCTGATTTGAGAAAGGGGATTTTAAAATAGTGATTTAAAAAAAAACACTGGGTGGATTTTTATCATTATAGGCTGGATGTGTACACACACTTCCGACACACGTTTATGTTCAAACAACAACAAAAGATAATTTTGCATCCGATGACCCCTTTAAGCTGCATATAATTGTGGCTTGGTGTGGTTTAGTGCTTAAAGATCTGAACTGGAATCTAAAAGGTTGTCAGTTCTAACCCTCCATGAATTGATTTATGAGCTGTAATCGGTATAATCATAGCCTTAAGTAAGACACTTAAGCCCAAGGTAGACTTTCCATGTTGTTCACTTGGTTAAATGCATTAGCTTTTCAATGCTTTTCAATTCCATCATCCTGAAGTCCTTGTGCTTTTTGAATGGGTTCTCGGTTAAATGCCTGAAATAAGGTCTGTAGTTAATACAAGCTTGAGATATTTTCATGTTCTATAAAAGTAGTAATGTTTATCTATATCATAAAAACAAAGAAGAGTACTACTTTTTAATCCTGTTTCTCTGTCTACTGAACAAAAAGGCAGCAATTATATTACATAAAAATTGTAGATCGTTACTGCAACAAACATTTTAGTTAGTAACATAATCCATTACATTACACATTTTAGGTTATACTTTTACATTTTTTTATTTAATTTTTGACCTAACTCATTTATCGCATTGATTTAAATATATAAAAATACAAAGAAAAATAATATATTTTCCATTCTTTGTTATTAATAACATGAAGTGCATTAATGGAAAGCGAATCATTAATTATATCATAAAATGCAAAACTAAAATAAATCTTTTAAAATTAAAACAATCATAATAAAACACTTACTAAAAAAGATCAAATATTTGTTTACCTGCATGTCATGTGAATGCATGCAAATGTGATACGGTAATTATTAACTTATTTTATTAAAATGTCAGGGTGGACTTCACGTAAGTATATGAGGTGAATCGAGATTTGGCTGACGTTTGGGAATCACTGCATTACATGCAAGCAAGAAATAATGTGAGTTTGTGCATTTTAATGTGTTCGAAAGAACACCAGTCCAGTCTGTGCTGAAACGCTACTATCAACCAACTATCGTGGGAGGGGCCTGTGCAGAACTACGTCATTCTGACAGGAATCTCAGAACAGCCTGATTTGAGAAAGGGGATTTTAAAATAGTGATTTAAAAAAAAACACTGGGTGGATTTTTATCATTATAGGCTGGATGTGTACACACACTTCCGACACACGTTTATGTTCAAACAACAACAAAAGATAATTTTGCATCCGATGACCCCTTTAAGCTGCATATAATTGTGGCTTGGTGTGGTTTAGTGCTTAAAGATCTGAACTGGAATCTAAAAGGTTGTCAGTTCTAACCCTCCATGAATTGATTTATGAGCTGTAATCGGTATAATCATAGCCTTAAGTAAGACACTTAAGCCCAAGGTAGACTTTCCATGTTGTTCACTTGGTTAAATGCATTAGCTTTTCAATGCTTTTCAATTCCATCATCCTGAAGTCCTTGTGCTTTTTGAATGGGTTCTCGGTTAAATGCCTGAAATAAGGTCTGTAGTTAATACAAGCTTGAGATATTTTCATGTTCTATAAAAGTAGTAATGTTTATCTATATCATAAAAACAAAGAAGAGTACTACTTTTTAATCCTGTTTCTCTGTCTACTGAACAAAAAGGCAGCAATTATATTACATAAAAATTGTAGATCGTTACTGCAACAAACATTTTAGTTAGTAACATAATCCATTACATTACACATTTTAGGTTATACTTTTACATTTTTTTATTTAATTTTTGACCTAACTCATTTATCGCATTGATTTAAATATATAAAAATACAAAGAAAAATAATATATTTTCCATTCTTTGTTATTAATAACATGAAGTGCATTAATGGAAAGCGAATCATTAATTATATCATAAAATGCAAAACTAAAATAAATCTTTTAAAATTAAAACAATCATAATAAAACACTTACTAAAAAAGATCAAATATTTGTTTACCTGCATGTCATGTGAATGCATGCAAATGTGATACGGTAATTATTAACTTATTTTATTAAAATGTCAGGGTGGACTTCACGTAAGTATATGAGGTGAATCGAGATTTGGCTGACGTTTGGGAATCACTGCATTACATGCAAGCAAGAAATAATGTGAGTTTGTGCATTTTAATGTGTTCGAAAGACAGAAGCCTTCCAAAGACACAGTAACACAACGTTAAATAACCCACTGAGTGCTAATTCAAATAAACTGTAATGTGGGTTCATCAGTAGTTGATGTAATGTTGATATGTTGAGAAAACAATGTAAATGATTTTTGTAAATCCAATGGTCAAATGCTGTGTATTTAGCGAGAATGAATAAATTGTGAATAATATGTAATCATATAATTCATAAAAAGTAACTCTAGTCTGATAACGATTATTTTATCATGTAAATTAATCTAATTACAAGTGCTTAATTTTTGGAATCTGATTATGTAATCCAGATTACATGTAATCAGTTACTACCCCGCACTCCTTATATCACACTCAGAGAGCACAGCTAGCACCCCCTGGTGGTGCGGAAGAAAATCAGCACTAAACATGGTACTGTTACAGTTTTTAAAGGTGGTTTCTAACAAGTGGGTAAGTGGGACTACAGAGTTTGTCAGGGGCATTAATCGTCATCATACCGAACAGGAAAACTCATCTACTCACAGACTCAAACTGTCCCACTTGTGGATTTAAATATTGAAAGAGTTGGAAGCCACAGCAGCAGTCAGCCTCTTTGGATGAAGCTAATCTGTGATATTTTCTGCAGGGTCCCATGATGTGCTGGTTCCCTTCCAGCAGCTCTCCATGTGCCCTCGACGGCAGCTTTTCACCTCATTCTTACCCAGCAAACACATGGACAGTTGTGGCCTCCATGGCCCATTGGACAGCAGGATCCCACAGCGCTTCAGTGTTGTGTCCGTTACTGTTTGCATCGCATGCCCCTCGAGTGCAAAGTGTGTCCCTGCTTTCTTCTGTGGTGTGCTGTAAACGGTTGCTTTTTCATCACGCACATCTGGGGGTGTGGAACCAATACGAACAGTTGTTTTGGGTCGGTTCTCTTTAGTTTGCTCAGTTCGCCATGAAAAGACTTTGCTTTATTTTTTGATTCAGTGATCAGCACGGAGCCGACAACAATGTTTGTATGAGAAAGTGGCTGGTTACAGTCATGCGCTGCCAAACTGCTCAGTGCAATGGAATGACATGAAGTACTTTGATTGTTACTTTGCTGTTTACAATGTTCCAATTTGCATTTCTTGTTTTTTTTCCATTTTCATTGCAATGATTTTAAAGATTAGCATAATCACTGATGTTGAAAGGCATGAGTGGTATTTCACCCTCTGCTGTCTGCTGTGTCAGTGTATGTCTGTAACTTGATGTAAAGCAACTAAAGCTATAGATAGTGTACAGATAAAATGTATAAAAACAATTTTGATTAGTTCTAGTGCTCTTTATCGATGTAGCTACAATTACAGGGGCATTTCAATAAATAAGGTAAGGAGAACTGTGATGTGAGTAAATTTACTCAGGTAACATGGCCACAAAACACAGCGCCACCTATCGGCCAGAACTTTAAGATGCACAATAAGATTATGTTTCTGTACGGAGCCCGTAAGAAGACAGTGATGGAAAACATGAGATGGGAGGAAAACATTTTTCAATGCTTGCAAAAGTTTTGCATTCCCCTGAGAAACTTTATGCATTGAATGCACAGCTGGTGATGGAAATAATATGAGATTGAAGGGAAGAAAAACACTTTGGGGGGAGTGCAATACTTTTGCAAGCAAAAGTTTCTTGGGAGAGCACAAGAGTTTTGTGAGTCAATGAAACTTTTTCGGTCCAACGCAATACATTTGCGAGCAAATCTACATTTTCTTGAATGCAAAATATTGACAATTTTTCCCCCATCTTGTATTTTTTTAACATAACCGTGTTCTTTTAGTGGCTCCATAGTAAAAGACGCAATGCCAGCTGAAATGTATTGCTTGCTTGTAGAGGTCGTCCACTTGATCCAACCAAAATATTATGGAAATATTAAATGGGTACCTTATTTACTGAAAGGCCTTCACGTTATAAAGTCACAGACTGATTGCCTAGTTTCATTCGAATGTTGTTCTAGAACATATATTTTTCTTTTTGATAGAGTTATATTCTCTCAAAAATGTGGTGATGAATCTCATGAAACCTGCCGAGAACAAGTCCTGATTAAATTTAAGGCCCAAAAATGAAGAGAGAGAAAAAAACAAACAAATATTTCACATTTACTTAAAAAGTCCATCTTTAGGACCATTAATATTATTGCATTGTGTTATGTTCATAATTCAATAACCTCCACACCCTTCACTTCTCATTACCATAATGCAAAAAATCTGATTTGAATAAAAAAATAACTTGTGCTTAAAAGTGTAATAATAAATTATAATAAAAGATAATAATGCAAATAATGATACAATGCAAATATATATATATATATATATATATATATACTAAGTGTACTTGAACCTGGAAATTTTTTTTGTGAGATTCATCTTGTGACTGTCTTCAAGATTAAGCAGGTAGTTTAAATAGATTTTCAGATCATTTCAGCCAATCAGCTCAGCTGGCTGTGGGTTATTATTCTTCTATTCGTCACTCAGGTCAAGATAAAAATGGCTAAAGTCTTCTGAAACCACATTAAATCCAGTATTGCCAATGCTATGACAAAAGCAAACTTTTAAATGGTGTAAGACAAGCATGTAATTATTTTACAGTATTGCCACGCAGTTAAAAACGGTATATTTGTGTTAGTTCCCTTCATATTTGACCCAGTGTGGTGAGGTTTATGAATTTGCATAAAGGGTCAAATCCTTTTAGCTGTTGGGTGTTGTGTGCTATTTTAACAAGGCCTGCTGTGTCATTGTGAATATTTGCCAAATGAAAATGTAGAATCTTTAAATACTGGCTTTGAGAAAGTCAAAAGATGACTTGTATTTGATATAAATGCAAGTAAATTCCCATGTAGCTTTTAACATGGAATGCTAAATATGTATCTGTGCATCGGTCCCTGTTAACTGTTGTCTTTTCTCAAGTGCTTTCTGTTTGTATATACTGTATCTACACTCTGTTTGCCACCATACTCCCTTAAATTATTTCCTGTTTTGCTACTGGTGTGTTCTGTTCTTTGTTTTGCTGGGGTCAGGGTCCACACTAGGGTCAGAGAGCTCTGTCAGTCCATTTTCAATGTGGATGGTGCGATTATGGATGTAGAAATAAAACCAGAAGGTATGCAAATGTGACATGCATCACGTGACCAAATGTTTGCTGTAACTCTGTCTTAAGTTTACCGTAATTCTGCTTGATTTTAAACTGAACCAGATCTTTTCACACCTTCAAAATACATCTTGCTCAGAGGTTTCTCTGGTGTGTAACCCTAAGCCATCTGCCATTTTCAAGTATAGGTCTCTGCAGGAAAGTAATGGGAGTTACCAGATCGGGGCGTTTTAGACCATGTTTCCTGATTGGCTGACGTCATAGTGACGGTAGGTTTAGGGGTGGGGTTAGGTAAAGGGGATCATTTTGATTGCTTTATTGAGAAACACCCTGCAGTTTGAAAACACCCACAAATTCAGAAACGCCCACTTTTGCTCTGCAGAGACCTCAAGCTCGCCATTTTGGCACTTTTTTTTGTCATTTAAAGGGAGAGTTCACCTAAAAAAAACATTTCTGCCATTTACTCACCCTCAAGTTGTTCTCTATGAGTTTCGTTCTTCTGTGTAACACAAAAGAAGATATTTTGGAGAATGTGGGTATAACCAAACAGTTGCTGGGAGCCATTGACTTCCATAGTATTTTGTTTTCATACTATGGAAGTCAATGGGGACCAGCAACTGTTTGGTTATGTTCCACAAAAGAACGAAACAGTGTTAATTTCATTAACGAAAGCTATGAGGAAAAATGTTCGTTGATGAACACCCATGCGCACGCACTCATTCTTCATCACGGAAGCGCCGACGACGATCTGAAAACACGGACAAAGTTCAGCGATCTCCATGTGAGATGTTCAGCTTAAATGAAAGTGTCATTCAGTCATTCTGTGTTCTGTCATGAGAGCTCGACTCGATTGTGTTTGCTGAATAAATGCACTTACTCAACCGCTGTTGTTTTAATAGAGAAACATCATTGCCATTTGGAATTATTGGAATTGCTATTAGGAATTTTACTGTTAAAATTCCTAATAGAAGTTCCATATATAGAGAGAGTGCATATCTAAAGGCCCGTTCACACCAAGCACGATAACTATAAAGAGAACGATAAAGATATAGTTCTAAAAATCGTTCTCAATATTAAAGAATAGCAGAGTCCACACCACAACTATAACGATAAAGATGAAACGATATCGTTGGAATCACTTTCAAAACGATTTTTTTCTCCAGCTGATGAACGATAAAAAATCGACAGCCAATCAGAATCCATCCTGCTGTAACGAGCTCGAGAATTTAAAGCGGCAGACGCGCGTGCGCTTAGAATAAACAAACGATATCGTTCTTGGTGTGAACGGGGCTTAAGTCTTTCATAATAATTTATATATTAAATAGCCTAATAAATCTGTAAAATAAACCATGTGTATGAGTTCACATTCTATTGATTTGAGCTTATTGGTGAAAGTGCAATACCTGAAATGTAAAAATAAATTTCTCAAATGACAACAATCATTGTGAATATAATTATGAGCAATAATCAGTTTAACCGTTATACAGCATGACAAAAATGTGCATTTTCATTGACTAAATCTAGACTAAAATGCTCAGACATTCAGTCGACTAAAACTTGACTAAACAAAAACAGCACAAGGTTGACTAAATATGATAATGACTAAAAAGTACATCTGACACAGAACTCAGACTAAGATTAAAGACTGAATTAAAAATGGCTGACAAAATTAACACTAGAATGAAACAACTTGAGGGTGAGTAAATGATTTCATTTTTGGGTGTACTGTCCCTTTAAGGCCTTGTTCCTGAAAGACAAGTATAATGAATGTCTTATGTGAGCTAAAGTTCTCATGTAAATGGCTGCTACAGATATTGGCTTTGTTCATGTTCCATGAATGAGGCTCATATCGTGCACTGGACAGAAACAGTGGCAGAAATCAGAGTGGATATGTGACGTTGTGATGATGAAGAAGATGAACAGTCCATCTACTTATATACTGGTGTTTTTTATTTGAATGCAATATTTTTTAACGTGTGGCAAAATGTTGTCAACCAACATGCAATAAATCGACTCTCTGCCTTTGCTTTACTGTGGATGGATTTCAGCATCAGGGAAACAAGCTCAGCTTTGTCGATGTCAGACTTCAGATTTTTTGGTACCCATGCTATTTTGCATTGTGTCAGCTGGTTGATTACCCAATGTGTTCTGACGAAATAAATATTTTTTACATGCATTATTACTTTTTACAAAATATTTGAGAAATGTACTCGGGTGTAAAATAAAATGTATGCATTTAATATGGACAAAAGTGGGGGAAAAAGAGAAGAAGAATAAACCGACAGTATTAAGATTAGTCAGAAAATCTTGAATGACGACAGTTTTCAGACATATATGAAAAGTCTCTTATGATCATCAAGGCTGGGTTTATTTTATACAGTGCTGTAAATATGGTCAAAAGAGTAATATAGTGAAATATAGGCTTCTGTTTTTTTTCCCTATCGTAATATCTGTTAAACTGTAATGTATTTCTGTGATCAGAGCTGTATTTCCAGCATCATTACTCCAGTCTTCAGTCTCACATGATCTTCAGAAATCAGTATAATATGCTGATTTGCTGCTCAAGAAACATTTCTGAGTATTATCAATGTTGAAAACAGTTGTGCTGCACAATGTTTTAATGGAAACAGTGATGCATTTAGTCAGGATTCTCTGATAAATACTTTAAATGGCTGAATAAAAGTCATAATTGAAATGATAGACATTTGAAGGGTAATGTTGGCTACATCATATGAAAGGTGGCATGCATAATAAGCAGTATAGACTTGTTGAGCTCAGTCCATGCTGTAGTAGACGTTTAGCTCAGCTTGTGACACACAGAGGCCTCTCTCCTGGATGTTAGTGTCCCTTCAGATAAGAGACAGTCCATAGGTCTCAGACTCACACGGAAAGTGACTAGAAAGTCTGCGTAGTTTCGGGAAATGCAATGGAGGACGAACACACTTGATACGCGGAGGCTGTGAGCACACACTGTTTCAATGTTTTGAAAGATTCCTCTGTCGTTTGTGTGTGCACTGTTGATATGTACAATGTTACAGGCTACATTATTATGTAAGATTATGTACAAGATTATTATGTACTCCGTAAGATTTATTTATTTTATTTATTTATGGAAACATATGAATCACGCGCGCAGTCACGTGTCAGAATGTGTTATAAAGTTCTCATAAAGGTTATAAAGCTCTTATTAATTTTCTGAAAATAACACATTTATATAATAAAATATAGGTGGACGTTTTTTTTTTTGTTTTTTTTTGTTTTAAGTTATGTATTTATTTATTTAAAAAGTATTTTTATTATTTATTTTTTATTCTTTTTTATTATTATTTATTATTTTAAAAAATATACATTTTTTAACATCGTCGCCTCACACTCCATCCCAGTAGGTGGCGGGATACGCGCCAAAAGCTGGTTTGCCAACCGCCATTAAACATCATAAGAAGAAGAAGAAGAAGAAGCGACTCAGTCAAAATGGCGGCGGGGCAACAGTGGGTGTTGGTAGAGATGGTGCAAGCTTTTTACGAGGTAACCACAACTTTCTTCTTTTGTTTTTTAATTGTTGGAGCTATCGACAGACTGTGATGTTTTTCGTCTGAGCAGCAGCGGCCCGTGTGAGAGTGTTTGGCGCAGTTTGACGCACTCTCCAGCGGAGCGGTCCTGTAGCTCCCGGAAGTGCAGACAGCGGAGACTCACTCAGCTAGCTAGTTATTTATTACCGCTTCTGTACAAGTGTGTTGATAATAAGAGTTAAAAACGGCAAGAGCCGGTGTTTCGTCTTGTGTCTGTCTCCAGGGGACTGTGAACGGCTTTAACGGCATTCTGGTGTAAAGTGTGTTTATTGCTGTCTGTACTTAATGCTGGAGCTCCGTTTGTTTTCTGTTTGTTTGTTAAAGTGAGCGATTAAACTGTGCCAAACCTGTATGATCTATGTTCATTACTGTGGAATCCCTATATACACTTGTGTGAGCGAGTAAAGATTTATATGAGAAATAAACCGTGTTGGGGAAAGTTACTTTTAAAAGTAATGCGTTACAATATCGCGTTACTCCATAAAAAGTAACTAATTACGGTACTTAGTTACTTTTTATGGAAAGTAATGCGTTACGTTACTTTTGCGTTACTTTTTAAATCTGGACAGGGCTTGCTTGTTTGTTTTTAAAATAAAAAAGTTATATTTTTGGCAAATATAAAAGCCTTTCACACCAAAAGTGAAGTGAATGAGCCTCAGGCTGAAGGGAAAGTAGATTTACATCCGTACAGTAGAATGCAGAAGAAGACATTTCAACACATTTCAGCAATAAACAAAGACACACAAATTATTAAAAGTAATAAAAAGTAATTTGTGCTTATTAGTACGCTTGAACTGGATCATCGAAGGTCAGAATCAAACAGAATGGGATTAAATACATAAAGGACATTTGTGTTTAAAACATTTAGTTATTGCAGGTTTGCGTCATATTCTGAGTTGCGTTATTTTTATTCATTTTGAGGAATACTGAATCTGTGTTGTGAGTGAGATGAATTAATGCATATTCATAATTCATATTAATTATAGAACTACAGTAACATCTGATTTCTCTCAACATGGAGACAGGAGAGCCGTCAGTCAATACATTGACAAATAAAAAAAAGTAACTTGCGTTACTCATTTGAAAAAGTGACTCCGATATTCTCTTGTAAATGAAAAAGTATGGCGTTACTTTACTAGTTACTTGAAGAAAGTATTCTGATTACGTAACTCGCGTTACTTGTAAAGCGTTACCCCCAACACTGGAAATAAAGCCACAATAAACTCATCTTTCAGTGTGTTTATAATCGCTGCAGTGCACAACTGCTAACACCATTAAAAGCGACTGATAAATAAAGACACTAATAAATAGCCAACTTCACTAATATTACTAATAAGTCGAATCTGGTCAACATGCGTCTTTAAGATGTCATATAAGGAGAGTTTAATGGTTAATTATGGTGTCCAGACTTCTGATAAACCTCTTAAAAAGAGCAGATGCACACGCATTATAAATGATAAATGTCTAAATGTCATTTTAATATCCAACGGAGAACATTGTAGAGATGTTGCTCATCTACATCTTCCAGTTAAAAACATATCAGACGTTCGCTTATTTAGCTGACGCCGTTTGTCTTATGGTCTTGCTGTGGTTTTCTCTTCTAGGCACCAGCATATCATCTGATTTTAGAAGGTATCCTCATTTTGTGGATTATCAGACTGCTGTTTTCCAAAACATATAAACTTCAGGAGAGATCAGACCTCACAGAAAAGGTGAGAGCTCCATAATGCACATCGCATATCACTCATTTATGATTTGGTTAATTTACGATGTTAATTGAAGGGTGTTTTCTGTGTTTCTGTGGCTGTTCGGCATTCAAGTAACCTTGCACACTGCCTTTCAAAAGCTTGGGGTTAATATCATTTTTTAAATGTTTTTGAAAGATGATCAAAAATACAGCAAAAACAGGAATATTGTGAAATATTATTACAGTTCAGAATAGCTGTTTTCTGTGGGAATATATTGTAAACTGTAATTTATTCCTATGATCAAAGCTGAATTTCCAGCATCATTACTCAGAAATCGTTGTAATGTGCTGATTTAATGCTCCAGAAACATTTCTGATTATTCATATTTTTGTGGAAACTGTGATGCTTTTTTGTTTTTTGTTAAATGATACTTTGATAAATAGAAAGTCATGTTTAATCAGCGAAAATCATGCGTCCTGAATAAAAGTATTTTTTAAAGTCTTACTGACCCCAAACGTTTGGATGGTAATATACACATTTACTGACGAATATTAAATACGGCATATATCATATTCTGCATATTTTATATCCATGTAAAGCAACACACTGTCACGATCTCTTTTTCAATTTCCATTAATTAGATATTAATGTGAATTATAAATGTTCTGTTTGTTAACTCTAGTTGTATACTCTAAAACTATTAATTTATATTATTAACTTCGTTGCAGTTAACCAAACTAAAATCTGCATAACATCAAAACAGCAAATTAATTTATAACTGACGATAATTTACAAATGCGTAAAATTAAATCCCGATATGATTCGGGAAATCATGGAACGGTAGTTATTCCGATAATCAGAAACTGATCCAGTAACCTCAAGACAGAAAATGAGAAATTTAACTTTGATTTTTGAATCTGTGACACTTTACAATAAGGTCCCATTAGTTATTATTAGTTAATGCATTAGCTAAAACTGACTTAACAATGAGCAATACATTTGTTACAGTATTTATTACTGTTCATTGCCAGTTAATATTAGATAAGATTGATTAAATGATATTAAAAGAAACACTTTTTGAATTTAGTAATGTATTAGTAAGCGTTGCAAGTTAACACTATCTTAGATTAATTCAGTGTTAGTTCATGTTGACTAATGTAGGTAACTAATGCTAACCGCAGAACCCCAGTAAAGTGTGCATGCTCTTCCTTCATGTCCTTCATCTCTGTGTGTCTTTCTCAGGAGAAAGAGGAGTTGATTGAGGAGTGGCAGCCCGAGCCGCTGGTTCCCCTCGTACCAAAAGACCATCCATCCCTCAATTATGATGTGGTCACGGGGTACGTCTTCAGCAGCCGGAGACATTTCTGAATTAACCTCTTATTTGAAGCACTGTTCAAATCAACTGCTCTGTCTGCGGCATGTGGAATAATAATGGCTGTGTGCTGTGGAAACGATGCTGACTGAAGGCCGTGTTTTTCTTTTACAGCCCTCCAAGCCACAGAATCATTGTGAATGGGAAAGAGTGCATTAACTTTGCCTCATTTAACTTCCTGGGTCTGCTGGACAGCGAGCGTGTAAAGGTTTGTAGCATTACGAGCGCTTTTCCATTCGTCACATTCACACACATCACAGCTGCTGCTGATTGTAGTGTGCAGTTTGCTCTTCAATGCTAAATACAGCTTGATGAATGAAGATGTCAGTGGTGGATTTGATTTGGAAGGCATCATTTAGTAAGATTTTTTTTAAGAATGTTTTTTTATATATATATATATATTCACCAAGGCTGCATTTATTTGATTAAAAACAGTAATTTTGTGAAATATTATTACAATTTAAAATAACTGTTTTCTATGTGAATAAATTGTCAAATGTAATTTATTTCTGTGATCAAAGCTGAATTTTTGCAATCTGTTCTTACAATTGAAATGTTTGTACTGTCCTTTTGATGAGTATAATGCATCATTGCTTAATTAAAGGGGTCATATGATGCGATTTCAATTTGTCCTTTCTCTTTGGAGTGTTACAAGCTCTTGGTGCATAAAGAAGATCTGTAAAGTTGCAAAGACTAAAGTCTCAAATCCAAAGAGATATTCTTTATAAAAGTTAAGAGTCAGCCACGCCTACCTAAAACGGCTCGTTCTAACACGCCCCCACATGTCTACCTCACTATGTGGGAATATTAGCATAATGCCGCCCAAATGTTCACGCAAAGAAAGAAGACGTAACTTTTATTCTCACTGTAGTATTGTTGTTGCCGCCATATCGTGAAGACGCTGTGCTTCGTTGTGAAAGCGAAACTACTTTGTTTGGTCTTCCAAAAGAGGACGATATCCGCTTCGTCATGCCTGGAGCTGATCCGTGCTGGTCTCTGAGGAAATACATCAGCTTCGCTGTGGATCGCCGGATCGGCTTTCACCGTGGACGAAGCGGAGTCCAGCCCGGGGTCATCACATATGGTTGCCGCAGGCATCACAGTATGGTGAGGGGCGTAACATTTCCGTCACACGCTTGAGGTATTCGGCCAATCACAACGCACTGGATAGCTGGCCAATCAGAGCACACCTCGCTTTTCAGAACGATGAGCTTTGTAAAAATCGACGCGTTTCAGAAAGGCGGGGCATAGAGGAGAAACAATAATGTACAGTATGTGGAAAATAATGTGTTTTTTGAACCTTAAACCGCATAAACACATTTCATTACACCAAATAATGTTCTTTTTAGCAGCATCATATGACCCCTTTAAAGCAATTTCTTTCTTTCCAAACAAACAAACAAACTTATGAATGGTAGTTAAATAAATAAATCTGTTGCTTTGTTTCAAAGTGTTCAGCTAATATAATGGCACACAGAAACGATTAGAATTGATTCTTTTCTGTTGAAGACAAAAACGTATGGTTTAACACTGTAAGGTACAAATTATTGACATTTTACAAGTTAAAGTCAAAATCGTCTCTGTTTTTGTTAAATACAGTTCTATAATCATAACCTTTCAACTTGTTCTGCTTCCAAAGCAGCTTAACTTTTTAGTTTTTGCCAGTAAGCATGACGCAAGCAACACCAAGGTTGTAGGTTCAGTTCCCAGGGAGTGTATAAACTGATTAAATGTATGTCTTTGCATGCAGACTAAGTTGCTTTGGATAAAAGTGCTTGCCAAATGCATAAATATAAACTCTGCACTGAATATCAGATATACCAGATGCCTTTAAGTCAACATAAATGATTTTCACTGTACTTTTCCATATTTTACTGTTGTAATATGACATTATAAACATTAAAAACCTGTGTTTTTATTAGAATAGCACACATTGAGTTGTGTACAATATGACGGATAACATGTATTGCACAAAAAGTAAATGGGGACAATTTTGATTCCAAGGTAATTTGAACAGGCTTGTTAAAGGTGAATAAATGATGGAATTCTGTTCCTGAAGTCTTTCCGTGCATTAACCCAAGCATTAATCCACTGAGCCTTACAGTGGCGTTCATTTGTATTTTCAGCTGAAGGCTTTGTCGTCGCTGAAGAAATACGGTGTGGGGACGTGTGGACCGAGAGGCTTCTATGGGACCTTCGGTCGGTAGATTGATCATCTCAGGTGTTTGTCTGTCTCGTGTTGCTGCGTCGGTTTACAGCATTGAAATGTTTCACAGATGTTCATCTGGAGTTAGAGGAGCGATTGGCGAAGTTCATGAGAACAGAGGAGGCCATTATCTACTCGTACGGCTTCGCCACCATCGCCAGCGCTATCCCAGCGTACTCCAAGAGAGGAGACATCGTCTTTGTGTAAGATCCTGCTGAACCCAGCAGCCTTTCCACAGAGATGATAAAGCGTCCTGATCTGTGTGTCTCTCTTGTTTTCTCAGCGACGAGGCGGCCTGTTTCTCCATTCAGAAAGGCCTGCAGGCTTCACGCAGCTTCGTCAAGTACTTCAAACACAACGATATGGAGGATCTGGAGCGCCTTCTGAAGGAGCAGGAGATCGAAGATCAGAAGGTGAGGAGGGATTTCAACAGCTCACACTGGTGGCATCAAGAGAAATACAATAAACACAACACGAAATCTTATTAATAACAGATTTACTGCTGCAACATAATGTGCATACAGACTTAAGGTAACACTTTATTTTACATTTACTAACTAATAACAGTAAACCCAAACCCTAATCCTAACCCTGGAGTAAGTACATTTGGTAACACTTTAGTTTATGGACCAATTCTCACTAGCATGCATATTACTAGCATATTGGCAGTTTATTAGTATTTATAAAGCACAAATTAATGCCTTATTTTGCATGACCATATTTGTGACCCTAGACCACAAAACCAGTCATAATGGTCAATTTCTCAAAATTGAGATTTATACATCAGCTGAAAGCTGAATAAATAAGCTCTCCATTAATGTATGATTTGTTAGGATAGGACAATATTTGGTCGAGATACAACTATTTGAAAATCTGGAATCTGAGGGTGCAAAAAAATAAAAAAATTGAGAAAATCGTCTTTAAAGTTGTCCAAATTAAGTTCTTAGCAATGCATATTACCAATCAAAAATTAAGTTTTGATATATTTACGGTAGGAAATTTGCAAAACATCTTCATGGAGCATGATCTTTACTCAATATCCTAATGATTTTTGGCATAAAAGAAAAATTGATAATTTTGACCCATACAATGTATTGTTGGCTATTGCTACAAATATACCCCAGCGACTTAACTCTGCTTTTGTGCTCCAGGCTCACATTCTAGATCCCTTAATCCGACCTCATACCTAAACCTAACAACTATACGTTACTAACTATTAATAAGCAGCAAATTAGGAGTTTATTGAGGGAAAAGTCCTAGTTAATAGTGAGGATTGGTCCCTAAACTAAAGTGACTGTATATTTTAATTATTATTACTCAGTACTTATTTGTGTACACTGCAGCAGCAGGGCAATAAAATAAAGCGTAGCCGATTTTAACAATTGGGTTTTAAAGTGACTTTATTGGTTATTATAGTATTTTTCTCTCCATGTATCCTTTTTGTGAACAGACATGTTTTTGAAATAGTGAAAATTTTTCCTTTTTGATGCGAGATTACAAAAACAAACTTGACTTTTAGTAAATCATGCGCAGCTGAATAAAGTGCAGTAAGATTTATTAAGCACATTTACATGATCTCTGTACCCTAGCAACCACTCAAAAGACCATAGCAACCGTCTAGCATTCACTCAGAGCCCATAACAGAAAAAGTGCATGGCTTGTTGAGTGCAGCAGCTGTTTGTTTGATGTGTTACTACACATGTATCCACACTTGTTCATTCATTGCTATTATTTGTGTGTGTGTTATAGAATCCACGCAAGGCGAGAGTAATCAGACGGTTCATCGTAGTTGAGGGACTCTACATCAACGCTGCAGATATTTGCCCACTACCTGAACTGGTAAGATACTTTTATTTTCCTGAATACACAGTTTATCTCATCTCACTCTGTAGTGTTTGCTAAGGAAAGCATTACTAATACTATACTGAAAAGAAAATGGTGTAGGATTTACTTTGAAACAAGTTTGTAAATTTGAGTAAATTTCACAAATAATTACAAAAGCAAGTAACACATTGAATTCATGAGATACTTCTGTCGTCATTTGCTCAACCTCATTGTTCCAAACCTGTTTTTCGTTCATCTTTGAAACACAAATTAAGATATTTTAAATGAAATCTAAAGATATTTCTGCCCCTCCATTGAAAGTCTATTCACCCAAAACTCTGATACTTCAAAACATTCACAGAGAGATGAAAAAATAAATCCATACGAATCAAGCACTTTAATCCAAGTCTTCTGAAGAGACACAATCGCTCAATAGATTTAATTTATGCTATTATTCACATATACAGAGGATTCTTTGTAAGTTTTATGGGATTTGTATGACCCAGTGTTAATGCTGACAGCAAATTTATATTTAGGTTTAGTCATGGTCTTTTGACTAAAATGCCATTTAGTTTTAGTCATATTTTAGTCATCTGAATTGTTTTAGTCGACTAAATATCATAAGATTTTAGTAGACTAAATCTACAGTAAATTTAGTCGACTAAAATCGAATGGGTTTAGTTACAGTGTAATGCATTTATTAAGCATTTCTCTAAAATTTCCAAACTCATTGGTTTTATCATGATAGACACCGATTTAACTGCTGTGACACACAACATGCCTTTATGTTCAAATTAAATAAAACCACTTCTCATAAAGAACAAGAACATGGTCTTCTTTTTAATGAAATACCAGTGGTTATACAGGCTAATTATGCATTCTTTATAACAACTTGTTTACCGTATTCTTCATTCTTTCAAGCAGACATATTTATTTCTATAAATAAATTTAGATTAATCTTTAAGACTACTAAAGTTTTTCAGTCAAGAGCAATGCGTGATTTTCTGTATTTCTGTTGTTGCTTGATTAACATCAATGACTCGGACAATAGCAACTAAATTAGGCTGCTGTCCCTTTAAAACCGAATGCACAGCTGCAATGGATGCAATGTACTGAGACACGTTCTCCCTGCTGTTTACGTTCACTTAAGACGTAATCAACCGTGTTTACGTGAATATTCGCCAAAACGGACAGTTCGACATCATTTTGTGTGCAATTCCCCGTTCATGCGATGCGAAAGAGTACTCGCGCGCTGTGAGAGGCGCTTTCTGTGCGTGTGCTTCAGTGTCAGAG
Organism: Sinocyclocheilus grahami; assembly: GCF_001515645.1. Taxonomy (NCBI): domain Eukaryota; kingdom Metazoa; phylum Chordata; class Actinopteri; order Cypriniformes; family Cyprinidae; genus Sinocyclocheilus; species Sinocyclocheilus grahami. The sequence goes on from NW_015505904.1 coordinate 112,137, forward strand.
TGAATTGAGTTCTCTCTTGCGTTGTCAGATTTATCCATATAACTGCTCTTACTCCCACATATTGACATTTTTTTTACGTTTTATGCGACGTGCAGCAAGTGTATGTTAGCTTATTTCCCGCCGGTTCATATGTACGCATAACCTCCGAACCACGCAGCAGATTCGTTCTGAATGAATCTCTTCCCAAATCGTCCCTCCCTAACATTTTCGTCTCGTTTTTATTCGTTGACGAAAATGTCAATAGATTTACGTCATAAAAAGTTAAGTAAAAAAAAAATAAAGAGAATTCAAAAAGAGTAAAAAAAAAAGAAAAGAGAATTCAAAAGAGTTCGTTATCATCTCGTTGTCGTCGGTGAAAAAAATGTCGTTGACGACAATTATGACAAATTATTCGTCAACGAAATTAACACTGGTATGATCAAACTAACCCTAATTATTAAACTTGGTGATTTTGTGCTACAGAGATGATTGATGCCTCAAATTGTGAGACAGATGTCATTACTTTTCTAAAGGATATGATTTCCATCTTTTGGAGAATAGAAACTTACATAGACCTGCATATCAGCCACCAAGAACACATTAAAAGCAGTCAGAACACTGTGTGGTTTTACTTTTAAAATACCACTGTTGATGCATTGCACTGGTTGCATTTTCCACATGCACTGATGTTTTAATGGCTGCATTTTGTTGTCCAGGTGAAGCTGAAGTACAAATATAAAGTCCGGATCTTTCTGGAGGAGAGCATGTCTTTTGGGGTGCTTGGGGAATACGGAAGAGGGGTCACAGAGCATTTTGGGGTCAATGTACGTATTATAAACTTCTCTACAGTTTCAGGAACTCGGCTGTAAATAATGATTCATTAAAGATGGCATGCCTGTCTTAATTTCAGATCGATGATATTGACCTGATCAGTGCCAACATGGAGAATGCGCTGGCGTCCATCGGAGGTTTCTGCTGTGGACGGTCGTTCGTTATTGATCATCAGGTATGACTACAAAATAACAAAAACCCATCTGCACCATCATGCATACTTTTTAAATTACAGTTTATTCAAGATATATTCAGCGTAATGTCTACTATAGCGTTCCATTCAGCTCAGAAATACTGAATTTCCAAGACTGGAAGAGAGCTAATGGCAGCTTCTGTCTTTATGCGTTATCTTCTTAGTGCAGGGCAGTGGAACGTCTTTACGGTCTGAAGTCGAAGATATCGCGTAGGAATATCCTACATCTGACTTTGAATCCTAGCTTTAGCTTAAAGTTTATTTACATCATCTGTGGCTTGCTGCTCATCTTCCCACAGACAGTCATTTTGACTCACTGAGTACATTGGTGAATGGGGTTCACAGCCAAAAAATAACCTGAAATATTCTTTTAAGCTGTATTTTGGATATTTGAAGTTGGGTTTGTCTTTGTATTCAGTAAATAAAGGATTTTATGAGGCAAATGTGACCCTGGAGCACAAAAGCAGTCTTAAGTCGCTGGGGTATATTTGTAGCAATAGCCA
>NW_015505904.1:113677-141674 GCF_001515645.1 Sinocyclocheilus grahami
CAAATGCTCTAAAGTACTCTGAAGGTGAACAGAAATGAGATATACAGCTCTCTGCTTGCAGCGCGTCAGTCACGCTCGTCAGGAAAGTGAGTGAAACACACATTTTTATCAAATAATACGTCATTAATAGCGGTTCACTTCCGTGTTTTGGTACGATTGCGTTCACATCAGCAGCGAACCGTACCGGAGTTGACTTGAACCGTACCCCAGACCACCCTTTTAAAGCGGACTCGGGTACACATCATCCAAACGAACCGAACTCTGACGTCAATCGAACCCGGGTGCGCACCAAAAGTGCTTTCACACCTGGGCTGTTGTTTCAGAACCTGGCATGTTTCCCCCTTAGCTCGGTTCGTTTGGGCATATGTGAACACGGCAATCGCACTCGGATCCATGTCAAAACAATCGGTCCGAGATCGCCTGAACGAGGTGGTCTCGGTTCGATTGAAAACGAACTCTGGAGCGGTTTGGTTGTAGTGAGAAAGCAATCCGATCTAACGGAACAACGAACCAGGCTATATCACAATGAATAATGGGTAATTACGTAAGTGCCGTGAAAACATCAGCTTTGTTTTGCTAATACCTCAAAATGAACCTGTGAATGTCTGTGGGTGAGCACGTCTTCGCCATTCAAAATAAAAAAGCACACTTTTTCATTTTATAATGCCGTCTTATTGCTCTTCTTCCTAGTAGGTGCATTTAAAAAATGTTTCCCCCGATGAATCCTGGACTCCTGCTCAAAATGATAAATTAATATAAGAACAGCTGACGGATGACAGCCGTGACAGCTGAGTGGAATCCTGGAAAATAAACCGTGGAACTTTGACCAATGAGAGAACCGTTTACTCGCGCGTGACTTGTGTTAACAAATTTGGTCCGTTTAGAAACTTTGCCGTGTGAAAGCGTACCGCACCGAGAATGAAAAGCAACATTGTAATAATTGTAATCCCTGTTTCGGAACAGAGCAATCGATCTACAGGTGTAATCGACAGGAATCTTCTGATAAGACGTCACTTTACTTGAGTTACTGTATGATGCTTTATGCCATCCTCTTTACATATAAGTTTTATTTGACTTTGGCATAACTTGAATTGCGAATCACACGGATCATATCAGATTCATTCTTCCCTTTAATGATGTGAAGGAAGTGAATCCACACGCTCTATTTAAATGCATGTGGAGCGTCAATAATCTGAGCAGCGTTTGCAGATTTTCTTACAGTCGCTTTCACTTAGGGCTGCACAATTAATATAATTTCAAAGTCCACTTATGTTATTCTGCACGCTTAAGGTATGTTTTTTTCTTTCTACATGTTATCTTAAAGGTTTTTCCATTGTTTTAGTTTTAGCATAACATTATAATACCATTCATATTTGTACTTTTTTTATAATTTAAAGAAGAAACCAATCTGATGTGTAGTTGACATTTGATGCTTAATACTATAGAAAAGCACTAAAGGGTTTTCAACATGTTTATTTTCATATAAAAATACAGCATGCAGTTGCATCAAACAATGGTATAAAGATCATTCAATGTAAATTGTGATAATCGTAATTAATAATCGCAATTACAATTTCAAGGGAATAATCGACAATTATGATTTTTGTCATAATCGTCCAGCCCTACTTTCACTGATGAGAAAACAGTTGCTGTGGAAACTTCAGAACTGTTAAAGTCTTGAAATACATAATGATAAGCATAGTAGCAAGCAGCAATTACAAGACCAAGATTATGCATAATTACATGCAAGTAATCCTAATCCTAACCATATAGTAAGTACATGTAGTTAATTAATATTACTCGGTACTTAAATGTATAACTACACAGTAACAAAGTCACCTTAAAATAAAGTGTAACCAAAAAAACGTACAATTCCTTAAAACATTATAAAGAAATATTTTAATACGGCAGAGGATTAAAGGCCCTTGTTTGGCACTGACACGGTCCATCTTATTGCCTAATTACTTTGAAAAATGACCCTTAAGACTCAAAAATCAATAACTTACTGCGATAACCTGCAGCTTGGTGTGAAGATCAAGAAGAGTCCAATTTTGGTGAAGATTTGACAATTTGTACCAAAAGTTTTTTTTTTTTTTTTTTCTTTTCCGAAGATGCATAAATAAGTTTGAAATTGTTACAAAGATCCAGTATTTAATGATCTTTTTCAAATGGACTGATCATAATGCTGTCCTTGATGAATGTGGTATTGTTCGACTCGGCATGGAAACTTATAAGCATATTTATAATTTTAGATCATTTTACCAATTTTTTTATGGAAGCCCAGCTCCACCACTGATTTAGTTTTTTTTTTATTAAAAAAGGATATTGCAACTTTTTATCTCAAAATTCTGACTTTTTTGTTTTTGTTTTCAGAATTGCTAGATATAAACCTGCAGTTCTGACTTTTTTCTCGCAATTACATCTTTATATCTCACAATTCAGTGGCTTGCATAGTTTTTCCACCAGGTACCACTGTCTCCGAACGTCTCATGGCCCACAGAGTTTTGTTTAAATACAATAACATGTTGTATAGCCTTTGTGAAAATCACAAATCCAGATGGATCCTTCTAAAGTAGATTTTCTGTTTCCCACAATTATTACACTCAGAAATGAACGTGAATGTGTGTTTTTGATGTTGTCAGCGTCTGTCGGGTCAGGGTTACTGCTTCTCAGCGTCTCTTCCACCCATGCTGGCCTCTGCTGCTATTGAAGCCCTCAACATCATGGAGGAAGATCCAGGTAACAACATTTACATTTACATTCACAAAAACAAATGCATTTTACCTTCTTCACTCATTTAGTATATCATTAGCATTTAGGATTTGCTAAATCTACCTCCTTGTATATACATATATACACGCTGAGACATACTTTCAGATAGAAAAATGGACATTATTATGGCTAGGCCAACATCACTTGCATTATTAGTCACATTTAGTTAAGACGTTTGAATAAAACCTTTTGCTTTGCTGATGTTAAAAGGAAAAAAAAATCCTGTAGACTGACGAGGGAACCATGTCATATCAATGGACCACTATATCCTCTGCTCTTTTGGACTTGGGCCAAAAGCAACCACGTAGAAACATTCTTAACAACTCATGCATCTCGGCAGCTAGGGACAGAAATATAATAAGTCTTAAAGGATAGAGATTTCTGGAGTGAATATATACATGTTTCTAGTTATGCTCAGCTCTGAAATATTTAATCAGGTTGAAATTTGTGTCCGAAAGTTTGTAAAAACCCTTATCCTGTAAATGTGAATGTCTAGATAGTAAAGTTATAGTACATAATGTTTACTAAAATAATTAAGAATATACAGTAGGTACGGAAAGTATTCAGACCCCCTTACATTTTTCACTCTGTTATATTGCAGCCATTTGCTAAAATCATTTAAGTACATTTTTTTTCCTCAATGTACACACAGCACCCCATATTGACAGAAAAACACAGAATTGTTGACATTTTTGCAGATTTATTAAAAAAGAAAAACTGAAATATCACATTTAGATATGTCAAAATAAGTGCTTATGACACTTACTGGCCAATCAGAATTTTTTTTTATTAAAAAATGCTAATAATTGTGTAAAGCACTAAGTAACAGACCTTAGTGCTGAAGAGGGTCATATCGTTTTCTCAAAATGTCTGCACCATTAAAATATACTGTGTGTGTTATTATTCAGATCAATGATGATACTAGCTGATGCTGATGCTTGCGCTCCTTTTGAATGCAACAGCACGTGACGTTTAGTTTCATTAAACTACATGCATTCACTCTTGTGTAGAACATGCTTTGGGCAAAACTTCACATTAATTGTAGTATTTTTTTTCCCATGTTCTCTCAGGCATTTTCAGGGTTCTGCAGGATAAGTGCAAACACATGCACAAAGCACTACAAGGGCAAGTCCAATTTACTTCCTTTTTTTCCATGAGAGAAAAAAAATGCAACGATCTTTGAAAACAACATCAATGTTATTATGAGCAATATTAATGTCCGGGAGCTAGAAGTCATTCCTGACCTCATGCACCGGTTGAATGTTCATTGTGCTGGCTGGTTGTGTGTGGTGCATCACAGGAGTGATGATTTCAGTGGTGGTTTTTGCAGGACTCCAGGGCTGAAGACGGTCGGAGAGCCTTTAACTCCTGCTCTCCATCTGCTGCTGGAAAACAGCACCGGATCCAGAACAAATGACCTGAAGCTGCTCCGAGCGATCGTCGATTACGTACGTTACACCAGCAGATCATAGACAAGTCAGTAGTCTTAGCTGTGGTTATCGTGGCATATGGTTGAATATATTTCTATAGATTTCGACCCCAAGCTTTTAAACGGTATGTGTTTGGACGGAAGGACTTGAAAAGAGAGATTCCTGACGTCAGCCAAAAAGGAACGGTTTTCAGAGATATTTCCGTCTACAGTGCATTGTTGCCAATATGCATAAAATGAAATTCTCACAATATTAAAATGAAATTGCTACACAACATTTACCCTAAATGTGATTGTTTTTTTTTTAAAAATCTGGCGATGCAATTTTCTCGACATGCGAATCCGTTAATCAGCCTGCACTGTATACGTGTCCATCAGTAGTTGAGACACACAATGCAAAGTGGAATTTAATAAAACAGCAATGTAGGATTCTTCAATGCTCAGTAAATAATTAAATGTATTTATATTAATAACTACAATGAACAATTATAATATCACACGCATTTATGAAAGGATATAAAAATGTACATTTTGAGTTCCCGTTGACGTTGAAAAGCACAGTAAATGCTGTGTAAGTACTCTGAAAAGAATCTCGTATTTTTTTGTCCTTTCTGTAGAGTTTGGACCGACAGATCGCGCTCACTTTGGCTCGATACCTGGACAAAGAAGAGCGATTTCTTCCACCGCCAAGGTGATTAGCTGACAACTATTCCATCAATAAAAGCAGTTCATGTTTTGCTGTGAAACTGATGTTTTTGCACATCTGCGTCCTCAGCATCAGAGTCGTCGTGACTGTTGAGCAGACGCAGGAGGAGATGGAGAAAGCAGCGCAGTGCATTCGAGAAGCAGCTGTGAAGATCCTGAAATGACGACCGATCACCTTCAACAGCATGAAGCTTCACATGTGTCATTGACAGCGAGAGCCATCCCGCCTGATGGTTCGGTGACCTTTGACCCGACACAACTCCATTGGATGAATACTCTTGATTGAACCTGCTTGTATTATATTTATGTATCCCATACCTGCTGTACAGATAATGTTGATTATTTTAGTCTTCATTTCACATTGAAATAGATGCAGAGCTGGTTCTTCGCGCTGTTTGCGGTTGGTGTGCACCATCAAACCTATTTATGTTGTGTTCATCGCCTTGAATGATGATGGGAGGTCTTGACTAATCAGCAAGATGATTTCAGTGGTGGTTTTTGCAGGACTCCAGGGCTGAAGACGGTCGGAGAGCCTTTAACTCCTGCTCTCCATCTGCTGCTGGAAAACAGCACCGGATCCAGAACAAATGACCTGAAGCTGCTCCGAGCGATCGTCGATTACGTACGTTACACCAGCAGATCATAGACAAGTCAGTAGTCTTAGCTGTGGTTATCGTGGCATATGGTTGAATATATTTCTATAGATTTCGACCCCAAGCTTTTAAACGGTATGTGTTTGGACGGAAGGACTTGAAAAGAGAGATTCCTGACGTCAGCCAAAAAGGAACGGTTTTCAGAGATATTTCCGTCTACAGTGCATTGTTGCCAATATGCATAAAATGAAATTCTCACAATATTAAAATGAAATTGCTACACAACATTTACCCTAAATGTGATTGTTTTTTTTTTTTAAATCTGGCGATGCAATTTTCTCGACATGCGAATCCGTTAATCAGCCTGCACTGTATACATGTCCATCAGTAGTTGAGACGCACAATGCAAAGTGGAATTTAATAAAACAGCAATGTAGGATTCTTCAATGCTCAGTAAATAATTAAATGTATTTATATTAATAACTACAATGAACAATTATAATATCACACGCATTTATGAAAGGATATAAAAATGTACATTTTGAGTTCCCGTTGACGTTGAAAAGCACAGTAAATGCTGTGTAAGTACTCTGAAAAGAATCTCGTATTTTTTGTCCTTCCTGTAGAGTTTGGACCGACAGATCGCGCTCACTTTGGCTCGATACCTGGACAAAGAAGAGCGATTTCTTCCACCGCCAAGGTGATTAGCTGACAACTATTCCATCAATAAAAGCAGTTCATGTTTTGCTGTGAAACTGATGTTTTTGCACATCTGCGTCCTCAGCATCAGAGTCGTCGTGACTGTTGAGCAGACGCAGGAGGAGATGGAGAAAGCAGCGCAGTGCATTCGAGAAGCAGCTGTGAAGATCCTGAAATGACGACCGATCACCTTCAACAGCATGAAGCTTCACATGTGTCATTGACAGCGAGAGCCATCCCGCCTGATGGTTCGGTGACCTTTGACCCGACACAACTCCATTGGATGAATACTCTGATTGAACCTGCTTGTATTATATTTATGTATCCCATACCTGCTGTACAGATAATGTTGATTATTTTAGTCTTCATTTCACATTGAAATAGATGCAGAGCTGGTTCTTCGCGCTGTTTGCGGTTGGTGTGCACCATCAAACCTATTTATGTTGTGTTCATCGCCTTGAATGATGATGGGAGGTCTTGACTAATCAGCAATAAATATGCCATAAAAAATAGTTTTTTATATACACTAATAATTACATTCCTTTGTTACCTTTGACCAAAGAGTTGCTTCTTTACAACATGAGAATCCTTTCACAATGTTTATGCACTGCATATTGAGTTTTTTTTTTATATATATATATATATCCATGCATTCTGAATAATGCAGTTATGCAGTACTGGGTCTATAGCATATCAATATGATCTGGTTTAGCTTCTGTGATTGTCATTATATCAAAATGTAACATTGTTTTCAAGCAAATTTCAAGAATAAAACACATTTCAGCCTTTAAATAGGAATGTTGCATTGGTTTTTATCATCTTTTTCATCTCCAAGAATGAATTTCCTACTGAATCATATTTGAAGCTTGCTTCACACAATCTACTTCATGCCTTCTGTCGTCTGATTGATAGTTTATACTGTTTTAGCAATTAAAAGGTCTTTTAGTATTATTGTACTAACGTGTTTTTTAGTTTTTACTGTGAAATCTGATTTTTAGAAAGCAAATACGAGAATTGGTTTTATATTGTTGGTAATATTTCAAGATGAGCACACAACTTAGGGTTACCTAATCATCTAGACATCATTAAAACAAATATTTTTAAAAGGTGAATGTAACATTTATTTGTTCATCTCTCAATCATTGTATTGCATTGCATTGATTATTATTTTTTGATCATTAAACGAAGCATTTAAATGTCTTACTAATACATATGATTGAGAAATTTATTTAGTCATTTATTAGACGCTTTTCTCCAAACAGAAGCAATCAACTGTAGTATTAAAACAACTAAAAGCTAAAACTTTTAAAAATAAAAAGATTAAATAAAAATGACAAATGCATACAACAAAATTTCAAAACTTAACATTTAAATGAAAAACAAAAAATAAAGCTAAAAACAATTCAAAATATTAAAGAACAAAAGGTATGAGTATAATAATGATTCTAACATAACATACTACATTTAAATAAAATAAAAAAACAATAATTAACATAACACTAAGCCAAACACCAAAAACAATGTTGTTTGTACACATACATATATATATACACACATACACATTTATAAATTCAATATATATTATTTCATTTCCATTTAGTTTGTTGAAGTATTAAAATAACTCAAATAAAACTAAAACTTAAAAGACCGATACAGACAGAATCAATTCAGACATAATTGAACTCAAATTAAAATAAATAACAATAATGATTCTAACATAACATACTACATTTAAATAAAATAAAAAAACAATAATTAACAACACTAAGCCAAACACCAAAAACAACAATGTTGTTTGTACACATACATATATATATACACACATACACATTTATAAATTCAATATATATTATTTCATTTCCATTTAGTTTGTTGAAGTATTAAAATAACTCAAATAAAACTAAAACTTAAAAGACCGATACAGACAGAATCAATTCAGACATAATTGAACTCAAATTAAAATAAATAACAAATACAAATCAAACGACAGTAGTTTATCAGTAATCCTAAAAAATAGCACTGCCAAACACGCATGCTAAAAAACAACAACTTACTGACACATAGTAATAAATGCTTATAAAAACTGAAACCAAGAGAAATAAAAAGCGATACTTATTAATAGAAATATAGTGACGATTGATATTGATATAATTAAATGTAAAGCAGTGTTATACTGATATAAAGATCTCATTATATCCGAATTTCATCTTACTGTTTGGCCACTTTTGGTCATTTTAGGCCGCTTTTATTTTTTTTTGATTTTGTCTAAAGGTTCACTAAACTGTTCAATAATAAAAAAAAAACTGATTTTTCTTTATTTTTATATATCATGATTTTCAGGGCATACAATGCTGATTTGCTGCTCATTTCTTATCACTGTTAAAAACAGCTGGAGGCTTATTCCTTTTTTTTTCCAGGATTTTTTAATGAATAGAAAGTTAAAAAGAACAGCATTTATTTTAAATATATATTTTTTTATAAGAATATAAACGCCTTTACTGTCACTTTTGATGAATTTGATGTATACTTGCCTTTTATTTTTATTTATATATATATAAAATCTCAAACCTTGTCACCAGTAGGAGTCGTGTTTTTTCAAGCTTGTCAAACTTCCAGTCTCCTTCCCAAATCACCAATCCTGCTGTGCCTAGAAATTCCTGCTCACCTTCGTGGAGCGTCGGGACACGTGACCTCTTTAATATTCATTAGCCAATCAACGTTTGCGTTTCAGCCAATCAAGCGGTCCTGATGACTGCGTGTCATGAATATTCATGAGCGGCGCCTTTGTCGGAGTAGAATTCGGAAATTGGCTTCCCTCCCTCGGGATGGATCCGTCCTACGTCCCGAGGAGCTGGAGTTACTCGCTCGCTTTTCCACCAGGAGACTTTCGGGACGCTTGAACGGGATCAGCGGCGGTCGACGAGCAGCTCTCGACAGAGCGGGATGAAACGCGCTATTCTTCCGCAGACGAACCTCCAGAAAGCGTTTCGTTCCCTGCACACTTGAGCCGCAGCGCGCAGAAGTCGAGGTCTGGTTCCCGAGTGCAGTGCATCAGAGCAACGCTCGCTGTAAGGATGTGTTTACTGAGGATTACACCTGGAGCTCATCTTTTGCTGATGTCCGTCCTCCTCACAGCATTTACACACGCAGGTAAGACTTTCCTGCTCTTCTTTTCCTGGGGTTTCCTTCATCGTTTTTGTGTTGAGAACGGTCTGCTTTTGCGCTTGCATTTTATTGCACGAAATCAAATCAGTAGCCTACTAAATTAGAACTTTGATTAGAATTATGAGCAAAAATACAAGTGTTTTTGCTGAAGTTTAAACATCATGTTTATTCAAACCAATTTTTAATTGAAGTTGAAATTGTAGCAAACTTTGTATTCCAGTTCCGTCTGTCTGTAAATGTGAGATGATGTATTATCACCTGCATATGAATGTGATTTTTGTCATGTTTCCGCTAAATCCCCCAATGCGTCCTAACAGAAGCAGATCCAGTTCATTTGATGTCGTGCACCTTTGCTCCACTCTGATCTGAACTCCACTGTTCCTTCAAATCAAGCTCAGTCAATGTTTCACCAAAGCCTAAGGGTTTGTTTGTTGAAATTGGATGTTGATAATCAGATGCATATTTTGGGAGTGATTTCTTGTTAATTCGTTTCCCTCCCTGCAGGGAGGAGGGGGACAGATGTTGAAACTTCCTGTTTTGAGTTTGCACTCTTTTTTTGGCCATTTGGCCGGAGTTTAAAGGGGGATGGGACGTGCTTGGTGCCCCCTGCCAGCTTTATCACCCTGTGCTACAGCGCTTGAGATTGTGGGCCTGGAGCAGTGGAAAGAGTTGAGCTCATGACTGACTCTTGTTTATCATCCTAGCCTCTTCAAGTGTTTTTGAGTTCAGTCACAACTTTCACCTCCGACTGGCTTGGGCTCGTTCACACAGAACGTTGTGCGTTTATACACCGCGAGGAGCAGGACAGTGGATTAAAAATCACTAGGTATATAGATGCGTTCTTTTATTGTAAAGCGCTGGGTTTTTAGAACGCCGCAAAAACGTGTTCTGTGTGAACAAACGTTTTAACGAGAGCATACACTCTAAAAAATGCTGGGTTTGTCCCCTTTTTAACCCAATCACTGGGTTTGTGTTCCTTGTTTATGTCCCTTTTTAACCCAATCGCTGGGTTTGTCCCCTTTTTAACCCAATCGCTGGGTTTGTCCCCTTTTTAACCCAATCGCTGGGTTTGTCCCCCTTTTAACCCAATCGCTGGGTTTGTCCCCCTTTTAACCCAATCGCTGGGTTTGTCCCCTTTTTAACCCAATCGCTGGGTTTGTGTCCCTTGTTTATGTCCCTTTTTAACCCAATCACTGGGTTTGTCCCCTTTTTAACCCAGCATTTTTTAGAGTGTAACTTACGCACGACGCATTCTTGCGATTTTACTTAAAAATGGTTTTAAAGATTTACAAATACAGATAAAAATAAGATAAGAAATAAAAACATAGAAACAAAGTTAAACACATCAGTGCAATGTTTACAAATATTAGCATTTCACAGCTTTCTTATTTTTCGAACTTAATCTTGTTTTTCGGTATTATTGAAAATACATTGTTTCAAAGCAACTTCACAGGCAGTCACCATGCTAATGTTTATATCTTAATATCTTCATGCTTAATAGCCACCTTTTGCAAATTAAAACTAATATAGTTTTTATTTTACGAAAATGCAAGCAATCACAGTTGAAAGTTGCTATATAGTATATATCGCATGTTGTATAAATGCGAATTAATTTGAACTTTCGACTTGATAGAAAAAGTGCAATATGTTGCAACAAAATAAAAAATCAGGTAGCAGGATTATTATAGTTAACTAAAACTGTAACTAAAATTAAAACAATGAAAAGCATTTTTGTTACTTAAAATAAAATATATATAACAAACTATTTCTTTGTATTTCTTTTTCTTAAGAGCTTCTAAAAATGGCAAAAACATAAAATTACTAAAACATAAAATCTTAGTAAAAATGATTACTGTTTATTTATTTAGCTGTGTGATAATACAGCCTACTGGGCAGGAAAACAAAACAGCTAAAACCAGCCGAAGCTGGTTGGCTGATCTTAGCTGGTTTAAGCTGGTCTCCCAGCCTGACCAGCTAAAGAAGTGGTCAGAACCCATCTAAAACCAGCCTTCAGACCAGCTAAAACCAGCCAGCCAGTTTAACAGTCTTCATTGGGTTTCATTCTTTCGGGCCTTCATCACCCTCTGGATTGGCTCGTCTTCAGTCTTGATGGGGGTGGCTGTGTTTCTGCCTATCCGCAGGAGGTTCAGCTCTTCTGACTCACACTTTCAACCATCAAAAAGGTGTTGGAGACCTTCAACAAGCCCATTGACATGCTAATTGATTCACTTGCTAATAAGAGTCCCTGAAGCCACGGACAGCTGAATCAGCTTCAAACAATGCAGAGGCTTGACTGAGTAGTGGGCTTGTGTTTTAAACGGTCAAGTCTTTATTTGCAGATCCTTCTCTGTAATGCCTGCTCCTTTGAGCCATTTGCATATTTACACTTTTGAGCTTTTGGAAGTTAATGCTCAATGAATGTGTTAATCATTCAAAAACAAAAGGGGTTGGTGTTAGGCTGAACTCCGCATCAGGGGTTTTCAAACAATTTATGCCTCAGGCCCCCCTCAAAATATCATGACACTCTTCCTAAAATATATGGATATTTTTATTTTTTTTGCATTGCAATGAAGATTATTTTTAATATTTTATATTAGAATTAAATTTTTTACATTTAGGTTTGATTTTTTTTTGGCACTGCAATGAAGATGTATATATTTAATTCTATTATAATTTTTATTTATATATTTTAAATTATTTTTATGTAAGTTTGATTTGTTTTGATGGATGCATATGGACCCCTAAGGGGCAAAACTTTAAAAATTACACACACACACACACACACACACACACACACATAAATATATGTAATAGTGTAATTTTTAACTTTTTGCCACTTAGGGGTCCATATGCATCCATATGCATTATGGTAATAATAGGGCAACATGATTAATTGCTCAGAATACAAAAAAGCAGACAAAATTCATTTTATTGCTGCAAAATGTAATTTTTTGGATTTTGGCATGAAATATGACCTGATGTGGTTTTCATGAGATCCACTCTGCTATACCTTGATGACGCTAATATTCACAGAAGTTAATCAAAGAAGTCCTGACTCAAGGAAAGCAGGCTGTCTAGCAAAGATAGCTGGTTTGCCTTGATTTCTGAAACAAAGAGAAACGCAGTCGTTGTCCTGTTTTATGGCTGTCTGTCTGTCGACCCCCATCGGCAGCGCTGCTGTTGAGCTGTGACGTGAGCTGGATGTGCTTGTAGAGTTACTCAGAGTTCAGTCAGTTAATCCTGAGTTGACCAGGGCAAGAGAAAATCTTCAAAGCGCCCATCATAAAAAAAAGAGCACGGTAAGGCAGCTGATCCTTTAATACTTTAGAAAAGAGCCAATTCAGCCATGGGAAAGATCAATCAGTGTGTGAAAAATACCCATGTTGTACACCTTGGTGTTAGTCATCCGGTTCTGCAGTTCCTCTGTAACCTCTATTAAACGTACATACCTGTTCTGTAATATTAAGCAGGTATTTATATTAAAAGGGTTTACCATAAACAAAGCAATATTGAGGACATCAAAAAAATTAATTCAATACTGTATGCTGTTTGATGTCAGTATGCTTTTGAAAGAAGTCTCTTCTGCTCACCAAGGCTACATTTATATGCTAAAAATGGTGATATTGTGAAAAAATATAATTTAAAATAAATGCTTTTTATTTGAATGTTAAACTGTCATTTATTTCTGCGATGCAAAGCTGAATTTTCAGCATTATTACTCCAGTCTTCAGTGTACGTAAACGTAAAAGTACTTATAAGTTGAAACAATATTCGAATGATTTTTTCTTTGATATGTTTTAAATAAAGAAAGGAACAAACGAGGAAACTAATTATACTGAATATTACTAAATATATTTCTAAATAAAATGTATTGTAGGAATGGCTGATATACTTTGGTAAGGATTTATATCATGCACTTTATACTGTATAGGGTTTATAAGGGACCAGTAAATATGGACAGATCAAGACTAGTATTAAAAATGCCTTTATCCATTGGCAAGATGGCAACAAATGTGGAAAACTGAAATGGAAATGAGTTTCGGTGGAGAGGTGAATGCGAAGCAGATGTCTGATGCAGTGGAGTTGATTCTTTCACAGTTTATATATGTTTGGTGTTGTTTATTAAAGCGGGGGGGGGGGGGGGGGAAAAGCAAACAAAATATAATTTTTGTGACAAAGGTCAGAACTCCTTTTTATGAAGTATAGTTTTGAGGTGCACTCTTGTCATGAAATTAATCTGTTACTGTTCCTACACCATTTTTAACAGCGAACAGTGGTAAAATATCTATTTAGGAGTCTGAGACCTTTCCAAAGATATATAGTTTGCCATGATTAGATCAGGATTTAATCATAATATATTGAAGTAAACTTAGCGGGACGGTGACAGTTAAGGGGTTAAATGTATGTAAAATGAATATTCGACAGCACAGCTGTTTTCATTATTATTATTTATTAATAATCAGAAATGTTTCTTGAGCACTAAATCAGCATATCAGAGTGATTTCTGAAGATCATGTGACTCTGAAGACTGGAGTAATGATGCTGAAAATACAGCAATAGTTTGCCATGATTAGATCAGGATTTAATCATAATATATTGAAGTAAATTTAGCGGGACGGTGACAGTTAAGGGGTTAAATGTATGTAAAATGAATATTCGACAGCACAGCTGTTTTCATTATTATTATTATTTATTAATAATCAGAAATGTTTCTTGAGCACTAAATCAGCATATCAGAGTGATTTCTGAAGATCATGTGACTGAAGACTGGAGTAATGATGCTGAAAATACAGCAATAAATTACACTTTAAAATACATTCAAATAGAAAACAGTTATTTGAAATTGTAATAATATTTCAAAATTTTACTTTATGAAATAAATGCAGCCTTGGTGAGCAGAAAATTAAATAATCTCATCAACCCCAAACTTTTGAACAGTTATATGCGATCTAAGTTGCTTTGTATAGAAGCATCAGCCAGTGCATAAATGTAATTTCGATGTCAAGTTCTTTGACTTTTATTGCAAAGTTAGTAGCTTTGCATAAAGTATAGAAACATGATGTGATTTTAGTTATTTTGTTTATTTATAAAATTGTTTTTTTGCTGAATCATGCCATAAAATACATTTACGCTTTGAATGGTTATTAGGCCATCCGCTTTGTGATATGATGACCGATTTCTCTTGCATGCTGTTTTATGCATTCGTACATTAAGAGCATGTCTTCACTCCACACTGGTCCTCTTCTTAGCAGCATGAAAACTGTTTTTCATATTCTGATTCAGGTCAGTGACATACACGAGCAAGACGTTTATGGCTTTTCCTGTGTAATCTTTAACATATTACTCCATTCTTCCTCCTTCCTCGGTCACATTAATCTCACTCTTGCTCGGCCTAATGCTCGGGTTTTTTAGCCTTTTGAGCCATTGATTGACACTGGTTATTGAACCATATTAAAGTATGAAAAGTTATTTTTTTCAGTGCTTCTTTCATACATTTTGATTGATACATTCAGATTGTGGTTCTCCTAAATTTGCCGAATCAGATTTCTGGCATAAAATGAACCAGACATTTTGTAGTCTATTCTGGATTTAACTGCTTACAAGAAGCGGCTCTCGGTAGGTTAGAACATTTAAAAAATAAATTAGATTATGTACATTTGAAATCCCTGCTACAATGATAGATTACTACAACATATAGATAGATTTCTTGATATATACAGGATATTAAAGGGTTAGTTCACCCAAAAATGAACCTCACATGACTCCGGGGGGTGAACAAAGGCCTCCTGTAGCGAATCGATGCGTTTTTTTGTAAGAAAATATTCAATATTCATAGATTCATACATATAATGTAGATGAATACATTCCAGAACCGTTCAACCCAAATATTCAGATGTGTGCAGCGCATTTTATGGAGGAAAGTTTCCTGATCCTGGTAAGGGACGTAACATTTCCGTCACACGCTTGAGAAGGGCTGTACGATTAATCGAAATCGTCAAAAAATTTGAGCGTGCGCGATTTCTAAATCGCTTTATAGCACGATTTTCCGCGCCCCCGACCGCCCGCAGTATGCTATCCAAACCAATCAGAATGCAGCACTCCTAAATGGAGCACGAGAACAGAACAGACCGGGCGGGTATACAAACGTAACGCCAGGTTCACACACTCCGTCTGTGGTGTGTATTTTGTCCGCGCCCATGTTATCGGATCAGAGCGTTCACACTGCACGCGATTGCGCTCCGGCAGTGCGCTCCAGGAGTCTATTTCTGCTGTGCTGCACGCGCTGAAAATGACAGCGCATTATGCGCAGTAAAAAATAACATGGATTGGTATGGAAATTTCTGCTTCTGCAACGCGTACGTATACTGTATACACACTGCAGACGGAGTACGTGTGAACTTGGCGTAACAAATCTAGTTCAACAATTGAGGCAATGCCACAAAGAGCTCTATGACCAGTGCATAGCAAAAAAAAATCCCTGGACACAGGATTTTTATTTTATTTTATTCTGCCATATGTCTATTCTAGAGACTTGAGCCATTGATTGACACTGGTTATTGAACCATATTAAAGTATGAAAAGTTATTTTTTTCAGTGCTTCTTTCATACATTTTGATTGATACATTCAGATTGTGGTTCTCCTAAATTTGCCGAATCAGATTTCTGGCATAAAATGAACCAGACATTTTGTAGTCTATTCTGGATTTAACTGCTTACAAGAAGCGGCTCTCGGTAGGTTAGAACATTTAAAAAATAAATTAGATTATGTACATTTGAAATCCCTGCTACAATGATAGATTACTACAACATATAGATAGATTTCTTGATATATACAGGATATTAAAGGGTTAGTTCACCCAAAAATGAACCTCACATGACTCCGGGGGGTGAACAAAGGCCTCCTGTAGCGAATCGATGCGTTTTTTTGTAAGAAAATATTCAATATTCATAGATTCATACATATAATGTAGATGAATACATTCCAGAACCGTTCAACCCAAATATTCAGATGTGTGCAGCGCATTTTATGGAGGAAAGTTTCCTGATCCTGGTAAGGGACGTAACATTTCCGTCACACGCTTGAGAAGGGCTGTACGATTAATCGAAATCGTCAAAAAATTTGAGCGTGCGCGATTTCTAAATCGCTTTATAGCACGATTTTCCGCGCCCCCGACCGCCCGCAGTATGCTATCCAAACCAATCAGAATGCAGCACTCCTAAATGGAGCACGAGAACAGAACAGACCGGGCGGGTATACAAACGTAACGCCAGGTTCACACACTCCGTCTGTGGTGTGTATTTTGTCCGCGCCCATGTTATCGGATCAGAGCGTTCACACTGCACGCGATTGCGCTCCGGCAGTGCGCTCCAGGAGTCTATTTCTGCTGTGCTGCACGCGCTGAAAATGACAGCGCATTATGCGCAGTAAAAAATAACATGGATTGGTATGGAAATTTCTGCTTCTGCAACGCGTACGTATACTGTATACACACTGCAGACGGAGTACGTGTGAACTTGGCGTAACAAATCTAGTTCAACAATTGAGGCAATGCCACAAAGAGCTCTATGACCAGTGCATAGCAAAAAAAAATCCCTGGACACAGGATTTTTATTTTATTTTATTCTGCCATATGTCTATTCTAGAGACTTTTTGTTACACCTTTACTTAGTGATTATTTTGCCTTATGTCTGTTCTAGAGACATGTCACCGCTTTTTGATAAAGCTCTAATTGGTTTTCTTTTGGAAATGTTTCAAATTCACACTGAATGCATTTATGACTGTGTGTCAAAATCGTGATTAAAATCGAAATCGCAAAATTGATCCAAGAAATTGCGATTAGGTTTTCTTTTTTGTCCATATCGCACAGCCCTACGCTTGAGGTATTCGGCCAATCACAACGCACTAGATAGCTGGCCAATCAGAACACACCGTGCTTTTCAGACCGATGAGCTTTGTAAACTGCGGACTACACATAATAATGTTATTTTTAGCAGCGTCATATGACCCCTTTAAATTTTCCATTATTTTGTTCCATTCCTTGATTTTTGTGGCCATCAGTGGATTATATATCTGCTGGGATTTTTTTATTTGGCGTATGTTCAGCGGTGTGATAAACGGTTTCGCCGCTGCGTGCCAAACATGTCCTGGGATTATTCTTTCCAAGTGCCTGTTGCTGGACTTCTGAAGTCGGTGTGACTCCCACACATATGGTTTCCTTTGACCCGATTCGTCCAAACGCCACATTAAACCAACAAGGTGTCATTTTTCCAGAGCCCACCCAGTGCTAGATCAGGAATAAACTTTTAACGTTGAGCAGAGCCTCAGTACTTCAGCACTAATCTCTCCTTGGAGGAGAACGTTTCCATTATTTTGTTCCATTCCTTGATTTTTGTGGCCATCAGTGGATTATATATCTGCTGGGATTTTTTTATTTGGCGTATGTTCAGCGGTGTGATAAACGGTTTCGCCGCTACGCCCAAACATGTCCTGGGATTATTATTTCCAAGTGCCTGTTGCTGGACTTCTGAAGTCGGTGTGACTCCCACACATATGGTTTCCTTTGACCCGATTCGTCCAAACGCCACATTAAACCAACAAGGTGTCATTTTTCCAGAGCCCACCCAGTGTTAGATCAGGAATAAACTTTTAACGTTGAGCAGAGCCTCAGTACTTCAGCACTAATCTCTCCTTGGAGGAGAACGACATTAATGTGGTTGCCTTCTGTTGGAAAACTGGCCTGCGTCTCTGTCTCTGGTGCCACTCTGCTGCTTATTTTGGAGTTATTTATACGTATTGATATGGCAGCATTGAGCTGTGTTTTTCATTAGAGATACTAGCTCGGCCAGATGCTGCATCACAGACCTGGATCACACAGGCTACTCAGATTTATCAACTTATGCTGCAGAATTGAGTTTTATGCAGTTTATTCAGAAAATCATGGCTCTACTATCAGTCCACTGAAGGACCCTGATATATTTCAAGCAAAACTGACGAGCAAACAGCTGTGTGATTTCATTTCTGAACAAAATCTGGCCAAAACTAAGGCGTTTCATTTAGGTGGTTTGAAACCGCTCGCTTGTGCCTGGTTTGGACATGTTACTCTCAAAGTACACAAATATATTTGTGGCAACTGTTAACTCTATAAATACAATCTATAAAGTTTGTAAGGGCCTCTATTATCAGCGTGATCAAAAGCTGAAAAACCTGTTGCACACTTCTGCCATCTGATTGATAGTTTATACCGTTGCAAATAAAAAGGCTTTTTTTTTGCTGTGAAATCTTTGTTTTAGAATAACATGTCTTTTTAAATAATTTTTTTTAAAATCGTGTTAAAATGTGATCGGATATGATAATCAGGCTTTTGAAGAATGTTTATTTCATTACATCACTCTGAATTGCGTTGCATTATATGTGTTGTCCCTACAATAAAAACCTACAGAGCTTTGAACATAAATATCACACACTTAAAAGACACATTATTGGGAGACATATGGTGACCGCTCATATTTACATGCATTTCATGTAAGTAGTCCACTACTGTTATGGTCTCATTGGTTTTACGTTATAAGCTTTCAGAATTTTGTCTTAATTTTTGGCATATAAATATCCGCATCTGCACCAAACTGTGTTTTTGGGCCTCTGAATAAAACTGAGGTGCATTTTTACTCCTCCAGAATGAGCTCCATATTCACAATTTATCATGCTATATGAGCCAAAAAAAAAAATCGTGTTAAAATGTGATCGGATATGATAATCAGGCTTTTGAAGAATGTTTATTTCATTACATCACTCTGAATTGCATTGCATTATATGTGTTGTCCCTACAATAAAAACCTACAGAGCTTTGAACATAAATATCACACACTTAAAAGACACATTATTGGGAGACATATGGTGACCGCTCATATTTACATGCATTTCATGTAAGTAGTCCACTACTGTTATGGTCTCATTGGTTTTACATTATAAGCTTTCAGAATTTTGTCTTAATTTTTGGCATATAAATATCCGCATCTGCACCAAACTGTGTTTTTGAGCCTCTGAATAAAACTGAGGTGCATTTTTACTCCTCCAGAATGAGCTCCATATTCACAATTTATCATGCTATATGAGCCAAAAAAGCCTGATGTATCAAATAAGGTACTCAAAAGACATGCAATTTTATTTATTTATTTTTATCTAAAGGTTCAATAAATTGTTCCATTTCAAAAAGTTAGATTTTTCTGACTATTACTGTTTCATGCCAGGCTTTACAGGGTCAAACACCATTGAACTGCCTTTGGTCCTTAATGTAATGAGTTGACATGGAATTTTTTTCAGATTTATGCGTTTATTCAAGGACTGACACAAGTTAATAAAAAGTAAAAGTGAGAAAAAAAACGTATGGCATTGAAATGTTGGCAAACGGTACATTATTTCTCAGCGAGTGAAGAATGAAGAAGAGCTTCGCAGAGCCTCAGTGATGAGCGAGGATTGTTCAGTTCCTGGGGAGCTCTAAGCCGCTTCTTTCAGTAGCTGTTCAAGTGCAAGTTCTGGCAGGAACTTCTGTCAGTGCATTGGACATTTGAGTCTGAGGAACGAAACTGTACCTGTAAAACATCAGCACGTTTTATTTAGTCCAAATTTTAGTGGAACAAACATATTTTGTTAGGTGAGTCCTGCTGGGCAAAGCACAAACCCAGCTGTGCGCCTCCATAAATACCACTTGATGTGTTTAGATGAGGAAATGGCCGATCCTCTAGCTGATGTGTTTTCAGAAACTGTAAGAAACTGCCTTTCATCTAGTGCTTTGTTAGATGTTAATCAACAGTACTTGTTTGTGCATGAGCATTGCTGTGTGTATGTGTGTGTGTGTGTGTGTCTGTGTGTGTGTGTGTCTGTGTGTGTCTCTTTGTCTGTGTGTGTGTGTCTGTGTGTGTCTCTTTGTCTGTGTGTGTCTGTGTCTCTGTGTGTCTCTGTGTGTGTCTGTGTCTCTGTGTGTGTGTCTGTGTCTCTGTGTGTGTGTCTGTGTCTCTGTGTGTGTGTCTGTGTCTCTGTGTCTGTGTCTCTGTGTGTGTGTCTCTGTGTTCTCTGTGTGTGTGTGTGTGTGTGTGTGTGGGTCTGTGTCTCTCTCTGTGTGTGTGTGTGCCTGCAAGTCATGTTGGCAAACTTTCCCAAAGAGAAAGATGGTCAGAAGGCTGTGTGCTCAAAGGGAAGTTTGTGGGTGTAACTTGCAAATATGAATAAAAGGGAGATTGTAGAATAAAAATGAATTTCAAGATATGACGTTGATCAAACGTCCCCTGAACTAGCTAGATGTTCAGATCAAAACATGGAGCCCCACTGCAGCATATCTCCTTTTTTTTTTTTTTTTTTTTTACATTTATTTCTAAAGCCAACCTGAACTGTGAATCTTTGTTAGTTACAATCATGAACTATAGTAGGCATGCTCAGTTTTGATATTCAATTATTTGTGGGCCTTTGAGAGTAACTTGTCCTAATCAGGTACAACATATTAAAAACCCTGATAAACTCAGTGAAGTGTTTAAAAAAAAAAAAAAATTTATGTATTTTTTTTTTCTCTTTACACACAGGGGTAGAAATATTTTTTATTATTATTTGTCTAACCTCAACAAACTGTTTGAAGTAAAGAACCTGAAAAGTTTTCCCATGTTAAAGAAGGTAGAACACTCCCATCTATTACACAATCGCCATGAACCAGCAGTTTGATTGTATTTATAGGAATAGTTCACCCAAAAATATAAATTTGCTGAACATGTGCTCATGCTCAATCTTCGTCAGATTTGGAGAAATTTATCGTTTTCATACTGTCTCAGCAATGGATGGTCTGCAGTGAATGGGTGCCGTCAGCATGAATTTGTAGTTTATGGGTGAACTATTCCTTTTTCTAATCAAATAAATCACCTTCGTTTTCACCACATTTAGTTATACTATATTGAGTATTGCCCTGTCAGGTGAAGTCTTATTTTACCCATAATCCTGCTCCATTATATGATTAACCATCATATTTTTTCATGGTTGTATAAAGGCAGAACAATAGCTTGCAATTACTTTTAAACAATCAAAAAAATATGCAATTGGTCTAACCGAAAATCAGTGTTTCAGCGCACATTGTGACCATTTCATAGTGCAAAAACATCCATTTTTATGAATGGCACTTAAATAAGACATTTGTAAATCCTGTAGATCTTACATACTAGCAGGAATTTATGAAACGTCCTTCCCTCAACCTCTCCCACAGAAAAATAAATTAATGTCTAGCTTTCCTGTCCAGATAAAGTTTATGTTTGTAATCCTTACGCCTTCATGAGTCAAGGATCTGTAGAGAAGCTTGCATCGGAGCTGCTGGAGAAATGAAATGTGTTATGGCCGTCGGCCAGCGCTAGATCTGTGCGCTCATCGCCCATCCGTCACCCGAGGCCTGATTCACGTCTGCGGCGGCAGGTGTTCACCGCGGATCACTGCATTCCATCAGCTGACGGAGCCGACATATACTGATCCTGACAGCCTTTCAAATGAGATAAGCCAAGAAACTAATAACCCAAAGGCATGCTGGCTTCACGCAGCCAGGAAGGAATTTATTCAAAATGAATTCAGTTCATAATCCGCACTGACAGGAGATGCTCAAATATTCTAGCCGAAGCAGTCATTGTGGTGGATATACAGTATGGTTAATACTATTCTATTTATTTATTTATTTATTATCACAATTCTGAGAAAAAAGTCACAAGTTGTCGCAATTCTGAGAAATGAAATCGCAATTCTGAGAAATGAAATCGCAATTCTGAGAAAAAAGTCACAAGTAGTTGCAATTCTGAGAAGTGAAATCTCAATTCTGAGAAGTGAAATCTCAATTCTGAGAAGTGAAATCACAATTCTGAGAAATGAAATCACAATTCTGAGAAATGAAATCACAATTCTGAGAAATGAACTCGCAATTCTGAGAAATGAACTCGCAATTCTGAGATGTGTGCGTGTGCGTGCGTGCGTGCGTGTGTGTGTGTGTGTGTGTGTGTGTCAGCAGTACAGCAACATCACCTATTTTATTAGGTGAGGAACAATTGGAATCAATTACACCTATTATATTGAGAACATTTGTGTTTTATGTTTCTTTGTTGTAAAACTTGAATATGTCATGACTGGGTTGTGAAAAGAGTGTTTCATAAAGCCGGGTGGTTGGAAGGGTTTAAATGGAAGAGGGATTCATGCTGAAAAGGAAAGTAATTTTTAGAAGCTATTCCTTTTTTTTTTTTTGTAATAATGCATACACATGAATCGTGCAACATGCTGAACATGCAGTAAGGTTTGAAACTGCTATAACAAAGAAATTTGACATTTTTACCCCCACCAGGTTTAAAAGTCATTGTTGCATGTATTATGTATTTATGCATGTAGGAGCTGTGATGCATTGATTTATTGATTCAGTCTCAAGCATTTAACTTTTTCTTGTTGGTGTATTTCATTAGGCACATTTGTCGAGGTATTTTTTCAAATTCATGGCCCAGTTTTAATGGACCGTGTTAACCCTGCCACTGGGGTAAAATGACCATCTTTGAGCTACCTGGATGATAAAGCTGATGCTTTAGCTGTCTGTTGATAGCAGCAGAGTTTGCATTTGGAGGAAAATACCAACAGCGCCGATGTTATCTGATGAAAGATTCTGTGTTGCTGTGCGGTTGGTTCTCTGTGTGGCTCAACTCAAAGTCTGATATGTTAGCATTCAAAAGCTCGCGGTCAGTAATGCTGTTTTTTTTAAAGAAATTAATAAATTTGTTCAGCAAAGATGCATTAAAGTCATGGTAAAAACATTTATAATTTGACATAAACTGTTTCACTGTATCAATTTTACAAAATTGTTTCACCGTTTTCACAAAAAAGCAGCTGTTTTCAACATGGATAATAATCAGAAATGTTTCTCGAGCATCAAATCAGCATATTAGAATAATTTCTGAAGATCATGTAACACTGAAGACTGGAGGAATGATGCTGAAAATACAGCTGCGCATCACAGAAATACATTACATTTAACACATATTCACATAGAAAACAGTTGTTTTGAATTCTAATAAATTTCACAGTTGTATTAATTAAATTATATGCATTAATCTTACTGACCCTAAAATGTAGTGTTATTTGGTCTCTAGTCTTTTTATTATTATTATTTTTTATTTACTTATTTTCTGGAGCCATCAGTTTCTGCCAGGCAAAAATCATAAGTCTGATCATTTGGAAAAGTAATAGCACTCTTCTCAACCAGTCACTTATGTGTGTTACACAAATAGTGCAGGACACGTTATAGCAAAATGTACAAGATAGAAGTCAAAGTTAGTTCAAATCCCGATCCTGTGCATTTGCACAAGCACCACTAATGAGAAACTTCTAGAAAGCTCAGCAGTGTTGGTCATTTTATCAATAAGTTTGGGCCTTAATGGAACCCAGGCAGTGAAACTAGATGTGCCTCTATTTATTGAAAGAGTACACAATGACATCTGCGTTTCATTTCTCTGCCTGTGCAGCCATTCATGTCTCTCGCTCACTTTCTCTCTTGCGTGCTTGATGTCGTGATGTTTACAGTTCACTTTTCTCTGATGCACACATCTCCCCTGAAACCTTCCCAGGGTGGAGTTTAAACCTAAAGATTGGTGGTCAAGCAGGTGTAAATGGATCTTTTTGCCCGGTCTAGACGCATAGGCCGCCTCACACCGTATTCTTTGAGCACAGTTGGAGGGGTTGCCATTTTAATAAAGACCAGATGATGCCGGTCGTCCGCGAGAAGCCCGTATGTAGGTTTGGCGAAGACTGCCCGTCCCAGTCCAACTCTAGTGACTCATGTTAGATGTTTAAAGAAATACATCACCCAGAAAATGAGGAATATCCTCCTTCGGCATTCTGATTTTCTTTATTGGATAGCTGTTATTTTCCATTCAGCAAAAGTGGATAGTGATTTATATAGCCAAGCTCCACAAAGGAGCACTGTAAAAAATGAATCATAGGTCTTGTAGTTTTCATTAAAAAAATTAAGGTGATAATTAAAAATAGTGTGTATATTTTCTTAAAGAAATTGTGGTTCAGTGTTGTATAGGAAATATTGAGAACGTTTCACTAATAAAACCAAGAGATTATGTTTTGCTCATATTATTTAAAGAAACTTTAAGCAGTTTTGAGGCTAGAATTGAGTTGTTAAAAATTCAACTAATTAAAAACAGTTGACGGTAGCCATTGACTTCCATAGTATTTTATTTCCATTTTTTCCATTTTATGGAAGTCAATGGGGACCTTACCCACATTCTTCAATAAATGTATATTCAACAGAAGAAAGGTTTGGAACAACTTGAGGATGAGTAAATGATGACAGAATTTTCATATTTTGGGTGAACTGTCCCTTTAAAATAACTGTTTTCTATTACGTAATTTATTTCTGTGATTACA
Source organism: Sinocyclocheilus grahami (assembly GCF_001515645.1). NCBI lineage: Eukaryota > Metazoa > Chordata > Actinopteri > Cypriniformes > Cyprinidae > Sinocyclocheilus > Sinocyclocheilus grahami. The sequence continues at coordinate 138,471 of NW_015505904.1, forward strand.
TCACATTTACATTTCAACAGAGGATGCTAATGTTAGAGGCTCTTTTTTATAATAAAGAAAACAAGAAGATGGAATAGAAAAAGAACAGAGAATGCTATTTTTAGAGGTTCTTTTTTACACAAAGAAAACGAGTAGTAAGAATAGAGTGCGAGTGTTAAAAGTGATGCAGCGCTGTATTTCCAGCATCATTCCTCCAGTCTTCAGAGTCACATGATCTTCAGAAATCAGTATAATATTCTGCTGCTCCAGAAACATTTCTGATTATTATCACTGCTGAAATGTGTTGTACTGCTCAATATTTTTGTTTACATGATTATTTGATGAATAGAAACTTAAAGGGCAGCATTTAAATGAAAAAAACATTATAAACTTAAAAATATTAATTTCTTTCTTTCAAAACGTTTGAGTGGTGTATATTTTAAAGATTCTACCCACTGAACCTCAGATTTCCTCCAACACCAGAAAACATCCTTATTTGCTAAATTAATTTTCGTTCCATCTACTTTTGTTGAATGGAAAACATCAGCTTTGACATTCTGTGTAACATCTCCTTTTGTGTTAAAAGTTTTTTTTTTAGTTTTTGATTTATTCTTTTCAAATGTTTGAGTTCAAGTGCTTTATATCGTGTTGGTTCAGAGCTCTGGCTCTGTTAATGTTCTGATGTCTTGGTCTTATCAAGGCTTTTAACAAGCGGAGCAGCTGCTTATATGACCGTTGCTCGTCTGATGGGGATCATGAGAAGGGAATGTGTTCTAGCAGGGATGACAAGCCACATCAAACTGAGAGGTCTTTGCCCCTCTGCAATGAAGGCAAGAAGAGGCTTCAAACCTTTATAAGTGCCTGCCCACAGGAACCCTTTCTTAGTTATCAGCCGTTCATGAGAATAGGACGGTGGCAGTAAAAGCGGAGCGTCAGACAGCTAATTACAGGCTTGTGTTTGTGCAGATCTCCATCTCAGAGACGCTCTGTAAAAGTATTAGTGTACAGTCAGGCTGACTCAGATGCTAAAGTGCCTCATTATTCCCCCTCCTCTCTTCCTGTGCCCATGTTTCACAGCGTTTTTGCTCTTTCAGCACTCTGTGTGTGTCGTACACCTGTCCAGAACCCCACAGATTAATGACATCTAACAGTTTAGTGTCTTTTGAGGTTATCTGTGTTACTAGTGTATTCCCAGAAGTTGACTAAATAACTTGGCAGATACACAGCATGGCACAGATTCTCTCTAGAAGGACAATGTCAATCAGCCAAGAGCAAGCAATCATGGTTTTGCCGTTGATGCAAACTCTGGGGCCTTACATTATTAAAGCAATAATCCCCGTGAAGCCGTGGTTTACAGTGAATTTATAACGGCTAAGGGGCGTTGTTAGGTACGACACGAAGCGGAGAAAACCCCCTTAGCTGTTATAAATTCACTGTAAACCACGGCTTCACGGGGATTATTGCTTTTATAAAACGGTTATTCCATATACGTCGTAAGGTTTCACAAAATAAAACAGAGCAAATAAAGTGTAATGATAATAATAACAGTATTCTTCCGGCTAACAACGTAGTTCCTCAGAAACAGCTGTGTTACAACAAAGAGGTTGACGAGCAACACACAGAAGTAAACAAAGGTGTGTGTTTGTAGAGTAATTTACAACAGCTTCGAACGCGGCTCAGCCAATCAGAATCAAGCACCGGAACTCTCGGTTTTATAATAGTTTTTTTTGTTTTTTGTGATCTCTGCCTAATTTCCTTGTGATGTCGACATGAAGTCGAACTGAAGTGGTCAGTAGGGAGACAGAATGATGCCATTTACATATCACACAATTAACCATTAATTTATTAATTGATCTTTAGTGCTGGGTAGTAAATGATTACATGATTATGTAATCAGATTCCAAAAATGAAGTACTTGCAATTAGATTACATTTTATAATGCTCATTATCAGATTAGTTACTTTTTTATTGAATACATGATTACATATTATTCACATAATGGCAGCAAGTTATACATAATTTATAGATTTTCCCTAATCCTTTTAAAGTTTCCTTTATCCAGTGACCTTCACTAATTGTTGATGCTGGAGTTCAGGATAAAAATCTTTAAAATTCTCAATTTTTTTTTTTTCAGACAAACCCTTTTTTACAGAAAATGTAGGAATATAATATTTCAATAATCTGCATGTTCGCTGATGTCTGTTAATGGTCACATACACATGCAGGTAAAGAAATGTATATTTCTGTTTTCAGTGTTCAAGTATATTATGTTGTTTTTATTTTAAAATAATTTATTTTTATTTGACTTTTTTATGATTAAATTAATTATTCGCTTTTTATCAACCCACTGCAGTTCTTACAATGAATGGAAATATCTTTTTTTTTTATGTCAGTGTGGTATATTTAATTGTAGGTTTAAAACAAGTTAGGTAAAAAGTCATCTTAAAAAGTAGTCAGAATACATTACCTAAATTGAGTAACCTAGATTACGTTACTAATGGCGCTTTTCATCATGTAATCTGTAAACAGTAACGGATTACAATTTGCCCAGCACTGATCGTCGATCCTATTCATCAACCTGTTACAAACCTACTTACACTGGTTCAATAGTTTGATGTTTTTTTTAATGTTTTTGAAAGAAGTCTCTTCTGTTCACCTAGGCTGCATTTATTTGATAAAAACACAGTAAAAACAGTAGTACTACGGTGAAATGTTATTACCATTTAAAATAACTGATTTCTATTGTAATATATTTTAAAACATAATTTATTCTTGTGATGCAAAGTTGAATTTCTGGCATCATTACTCCAGTCTTCATTACTGCTTAATATTTTTTTTTGGAAACAAACCACCATACACTTTGTTTTCAATAATCCTTGATGAATTGAAGTTCAAAAGAACAACATTTATTTGAAATATAAATGTTTTGTTACATTATAATCGTCTTTTACGGTCAGTTTTGCTTTTTGCCGTCAATGTAATGCAACCTTGCCGAATATAAGTATTAGTTTCTTTAAAAAAAACAAAAAACATAACTGACCACAAATTTTTTAACTTTACATGCATTACAGTACATTTATGCAGGAATTGAAAAATATCCTGTAATATGACACTCTTTAAAGGAACACTTCACTATTTTTGAAAATGGGCTCATTTTCCATCTCCCCTAGAGTTAAACAATTGAGTTTTACCGTTTTCGAATTCATTCAGTCGATCTCCGGGTCT
>NW_015505904.1:141684-146012 GCF_001515645.1 Sinocyclocheilus grahami
CTCAGCCAATCAGAATCAAGCACCGGAACTCTCTGTTTTATAATAGTTTTTTTTGTTTTTTGTGATCTCTGCCTAATTTCCTTGTGATGTCGACATGAAGTCGAGCTGAAGTGGTCAGTAGGGAGACAGAATGATGCCATTTACATATCACACAATTAACCATTAATTTATTAATTGATCTTTAGTGCTGGGTAGTAAATGATTACATGATTATGTAATCAGATTCCAAAAATGAAGTACTCGCAATTAGATTACATTTTATAATGCTCATTATCAGATTAGTTACTTTTTTATGGAATACATATTATTCACATAATGGCAGCAAGTTATACATAATTTATAGATTTTCCCTAATCCTTTTAAAGTTTCCTTTATCCAGTGACCTTCACTAATTGTTGATGCTGGAGTTCAGGATAAAAATCTTTAAAATTCTCAATTTTTTTTTTGTTTTTTTTTTTTCAGACAAACCCTTTTTTACAGAAAATGTAGGAATATAATATTTCAATAATCTGCATGTTCGCTGATGTCTGTTAATGGTCACATACACATGCAGGTAAAGAAATGTATATTTCTGTTTTCAGTGTTCAAGTATATTATGTTGTTTTTATTTTAAAATAATTTATTTTTATTTGACTTTTTTATGATTAAATTAATTATTCGCTTTTTATCAACCCACTGCAGTTCTTACAATGAATGGAAATATAATTTTTTTTATGTCAGTGTGGTATATTTAATTGTAGGTTTAAAACAAGTTAGGTAAAAAGTCATCTTAAAAAGTAGTCAGAATACATTACCTAAATTGAGTAACCTAGATTACGTTACTAATGGCGCTTTTCATCATGTAATCTGTAAACCGTAACGGATTACAATTTGCCCAGCACTGATCGTCGATCCTATTCATCAACCTGTTACAAACCTACTTACACTGGTTCAATAGTTTGATGTTTTTTTTAATGTTTTTGAAAGAAGTCTCTTCTGTTCACCTAGGCTGCATTTATTTGATAAACACACAGTAAAACAGTAGTACTACGGTGAAATGTTATTACCATTTAAAATAACTGATTTCTATTGTAATATATTTTAAAACATAATTTATTCTTGTGATGCAAAGTTGAATTTCTGGCATCATTACTCCAGTCTTCATTACTGCTTAATATTTTTTTTTGGAAACAAACCACCATACACTTTGTTTTCAATAATCCTTGATGAATTGAAGTTCAAAAGAACAACATTTATTTGAAATATAAATGTTTTGTTACATTATAATCGTCTTTTACGGTCAGTTTTGCTTTTTGCTGTCAATGTAATGCAACCTTGCCGAATATAAGTATTAGTTTCTTTAAAAAAAACAAAAAACATAACTGACCACAAATTTTTAAACTTTACATGCATTACAGTACATTTATGCAGGAATTGAAAAATATCCTGTAATATGACACTCTTTAAAGGAACACGCCACTATTTTTGAAAATAGGCTAATTTTCCAACTCCCCTAGAGTTAAACAGTTGAGTTTTACCGTTTTCGAATCCATTCAGCCGATCTCCGGGTCTGGCGGTAGCACTTTTAGCTTAGCTTAGCATAGATCATTGAATCTGATTAGACCGTTAGCATCACGCTCAAAAATGACCAAAGAGTTTCTATATTTTTCCTATTTAAAACGTGACTCTTCTGTAGTTACATCGTGTACTAAGACCGACGGAAAATTAAATGTTGTGATTTTCTAGGCCGATATGGCTAGGAACTATACTCTCATTCCGGCGTAATAATCGAGGAACTTTGCTGCCGTACCATGGGTGCAGCAGGCGCAATGATATTACGCAGTGCCTGGAAATAGTCCCAGCAAGGTAACTTCCAATAAGCCTATTTTCAGGCGCTGCGTAACCATATCGGCCTAGAAAATCACAACATTTAATTTTCTGCTGCACCCCAACTGCATCAACTTTTCATTTTCCGTCGGTCTTAGTACACGATGTAACTACAGAAGAGTCAAGTTTTAAATAGGAAAAATATAGAAACTCTTTGGTCATTTTTGAGCGAGATGCTAACGGTCTAATCAGATTCAATGATCTATGCTAAGCTAAGCTAAAAGTGCTACCGCCAGACCCGGAGATCGGCTGAATGAATTCGAAAACGGTACAATTCAACTGTTTAACTCTAGGGGAGTTGGAAAATTAGCCTATTTTCAAAAATAGTGGCGTGTTCCTTTAATATAATGTCCTGTAATATAACTAAACACTCTTTAATCTTACAACAGAATTCTCCAAGTTCAGAACAAATAGATCGTTACTGTGTTGCAGCATCATGCTATCCAAGACACTTTGAGGTCTCAGCACATTTCTTTGGCGACGAAACAGGAATAAGAGGTTCATGGATCCTTTGAATGGTTTTTCCAGACTCTGTTAGTTTTCTGCTCTCCAGGACATCTCATGTCTGTTCGTTTAATCGTTCGGGGTGTTAACGGAGAGCTGCACTTCACACATGATAAACTGGGCTGCTCTGTTGGAGAGCACAGGTCCAAAGGGACTCCCTGGCTCTCGCTCTTCTCCATTTCTGACTCCGTTTTTATACAGCAGCCCACAACTATCTTGACTCCTTGCACTTTCTGTGCCCCTTCTTCCTAAAATAACACATTTCGAGTTTCTCGCTTCACCTCACGTGATGTTTTTGTTCCGACATCATTTTTCCACTACTCAATATTTTGAGAGCTCATGCACTTTTTACATTTCCCAAAATGCACCCTTTATTATGGAGGGATTTTGGAATAGTTGACTGTGCAGATCTATGATAGAGTTTGACATGGATTTGAAAAATCTTTTTTCCTTGGTTTTACACAATTGCTGGTTGTCAGAGCCTGGATTCTTTTCCCAGCCTGGATTCATTCTGTGCCAACTCAGTAAATGGTGTGCCGTATTGTCCAATCTATGTTTTGCAGAAAATTCATTATATTTACTAATATTCTTTTGAATGCCGTTATCTAGAAAACAAAGAGGCAAATGGCCAATGCTATGTAAATTCTTTTTTTAAATACTCTTAATAAATTTTTTCAAAATACTGAAATATAACAGTAATTATTACTTATTTCATTTATTTAGTAACAACAACAACTAACTCTTTACATTAGTTAACTACATCAGTCAGCATGAACAAAAAATAACAATCACAAATTCTTCTAAAGCATTTATTATTCTTAGTCAATGTTCATTTTAACATTTTCTAATACATTATTAAAATCAATGGTTGTATCTGTTAATATTATTAAATGGACTTGAACTAACCAAAATGAACTAACAATGAATAGTTTTTTTTTATTTTTATAAATCAACATTAACTTACAATTAGCAATATTTTTACAGTATTTATTAATCTTTGTTATTGTTAATGCGTTAACTAACATTATTATCATTATTATTATTAATAATAATACAAACAAGCACAGCACACCTGAATTTTTTTTTTAATGACAACAAATTGTTTTTTTTTTAAAGTTCGAATCAGAACCTGATTATTATTATTTTTTAAATATGTAACTCAAATTTAAATCAAGTGTGTTTTTTTGCGAATAATGCAGAAAATACCTTGTTTTAGAACGCATTGGTGAGTATAATTAAGTTGGGATTTAATTTATTAGGTTAAAATGTTCTGGGATTTATTTTTTTTAAAGAAATTAATGCATTAAAGGATTAGTTGGAAAGAATAAAAATGTATTTAAAGACATGAACATCTTGGATGACATGGGGGTGAGTAAATGATCAGGACATTTTTATTCTGGAAGTGAACTAATCCTTTAAATGTGCATTACTTCTTATACATTAAAGGGGTCATATGATGCGATTAAAATTTTTCCTTTCTCTTTGGAGTGTTACAAGCTCTTGGTGCATAAAGAAGATCTGTAAAGTTGCAAAGACTAAAGTCTCAAATCCAAAGAGATATTCTTTATAAAAGTTCAGAGTCAGCCACGCCTACCTAAAACGCCTCGTTCTAACACGCCCCCACATGTCTACATCACTATGTGGAAATATTTGCATAACGCCGCCCAAATGTTCACGCAAAGAATGAAGGCGTAACTTTTATTCTCGCTGTAGTATTGTTGTTGCCGCCGCCGTCATGTCGTGAAGACGCTGTGTGCTTCGTTGTGAAAGTGAAACTACTTTGTTTGGTCTTCCAAAAGAGGATGATATCTGCTTCGTCATGCCTGGAGCTGATCCGTGCTGGTCGCTGAGGAAATACATCAACTTAAGTTATGTCCAGCCCGCCTCAGCTCACTCTATCCCGGCCTCAGCGCACGCTAAGCCGGGGCTTCCCCTCACGCTAGGCCGCTGTGTTTTTC
>NW_015505904.1:146274-150171 GCF_001515645.1 Sinocyclocheilus grahami
CGCGGCACGATGCAATGCAACGCAACGCGTAAAAAGACAGTATAAGTCATTATAATCAGTAATTATGTCCCCACTGGATGCAACAAATGTCTCGTTTGTAATGGGTTTTCATGTTTTTGTCTCGTCGCTCCGGCCGGACAGGGCATCACAGAATGGTGAGGGGCGTAACATTTCCGTCACACGCTTGAGGTATTCGGCCAATCACAACACACTGGATAGCTGGCCAATCACAGCACACTTCACTTTTTCAGACTGATGAGCTTTGTAAAAATCAGTATGTGGAAAATAATGTGTTTTTTGAACTTTAAACCGCATGAACACATTTCATTACACCAAATACACAAAATAATGTTATTTTTAGCAGCATCATATGACCCCTTTAAAGTAATTGTTTAAATGCCTTATGAACCAATCAAATTCTTGGAGTCAACCATGCTGGATTCAGTGTTTAGGCGGATAATATATTCAGTCTTCGCTGCTTCATTTACATATCATTTTGCCAGCTTATAACTGGTCCTGATGCATATTGGGAGTTTCACAGAAGCAAGATGCATCCACACAAAGACATTCTAGAATCTAGTTCATTCCTTCCAGCACAAGTGGTGTGATTTTCCTTTACAATCCTCGTGAACTCGGAGGGACTGTGTGCGTGTAATGAGGCACAGATCAGGGCAGATGTTGACGTGGGATTTCTGAGGAACTCCTCGCAGACAGAGCTCTTGTCCTGAGGGCCGCTGGTCTGTCTACATGCACTTTGACATCTTGACAAAATATGTGTCCTCCTCATGAAAGATCTTTCAGTTCTGTTGCTGAACCATGAAATCAGTTTTACTTTTGCTATGCTAGACATTATGGTGTTTAAGACATGCGGTGAATTAAGAGAAACTAATGACTTGTGTTAAAATGGAGCTTTGTATCTGGAACCGTCTGATTAATGTTTTAAATTATTTTTAATTATTGTCAGATGATAAAATATGAAAATCTAGCCCATTCTGATCTTGTCCACACCTTTGGCAATTATTTTAATCTGATGCAGGTGTGAGGCCTAAGCCAGTATGATTTCCCTCCCGCTTTGTCTCTGGAGTGCAGTGATTGGCTGCCTCTGCTGTGTAGTAACGCAAGGCAGCTGTGCTCTTTGTCCAACTCGCCAGCCTGCAAACAATTTGACATCTGTGACCGCCGGGAGTCCTCGCTCAGAGCGTGTAGAAGTTAAGCTGCTGGGAAGCTCCGCAAACCCAGGGAATCGGTCTGAATCCCCACAGGAAATCACGAGAGCATGCTGAATATCCTGTTTCAGTCAGATGGGAGGTGCTGTGGAAGACGAAAACCCACGGATTTACAAACTCTCTTACACTCACAAGTTTTTGGAAGGTGTATTGTTTTATGGGTTGTGGTGGGTGTGTTTTATGGGGGTGTGGTTTGTAGTAGTCTGGCTTATGGGGGTGTGGTTTTTTGTGGGTGTGGTTTGCAGTGGGTTTGGTTTGTTGTGGATGTGGTTTATGGGGATGTGGTTTTGTAGTGGGTGTGGTTTACGTATGATTTCCCTCCCGCTTTGTCTCTGGAGTGCAGTGATTGGCTGCCTCTGCTGTGTAGTAACGCAAGGCAGCTGTGCTCTTTGTCCAACTCGCCAGCCTGCAAACAATTTGACGTCTGTGACCGCCGGGAGTCCTCGCTCAGAGCGTGTAGAAGTTAAGCTGCTGGGAAGCGCCGCAAACCCAGGGAATCGGTCTGAATCCCCACAGGAAATCACGAGAGCATGCTGAATATCCTGTTTCAGTCAGATGGGAGGTGCTGTGGAAGACGAAAACCCACGGATTTACAAACTCTCTTACACTCACAAGTTTTTGGAAGGTGTATTGTTTTATGGGTTGTGGTGGGTGTGTTTTATGGGGGTGTGGTTTGTAGTAGTCTGGCTTATGGGGGTGTGGTTTGTTGTGGGTGTGGTTTGCAGTGGGCTTGGTTTGTTGTGGATGTGGTTTATGGGGATGTGGTTTTGTAGTGGGTGTGGTTTACGGGGGTGTGGTTTGTAGTAGTGTGGTTTATGGGGGTTTGGTTTGTTGTGGGTTTGGCTTATGGGGGTGTGGTTTATGGGGTTGTGGTTTGCAGTGGGTGTGGCTTGCAGTGGGTTTGGTTTGTGCAGGTGTGGTTTTGTGGTGAGGGTAGGTGCGTTCGACTTCATGCGGCGCTGCGCAGACCGATCAGCGGCTGACTTGAAGCAGTGCATGCCAGTTAGAAATTTTGTCTGTCTTGAACCGGCGCGGACACCACATCACTGTCACGTGTGGCATCATAGCGTTTCGAGAGCATTCGGCTGACTCAGCTGGTGCAGCTTTTTCAGAGCGACTGCAGGAGCGCTGATGACGACACGATTGGCCAAATTCACCGCATGACAACAATGACGTGTATTTCGAACATCTTCAATTCCAATACTGCTCACAAATCTGTGTTTTTAGAACAGTAAAAGCTTTTTTATTGTAGTCGCAATGTTACATTGAGTCACGTTTATCAAAAAAAAGAATGATAAATGCATATATATCCTCACTTTATTGGTATTTAAATGGTATATGTTTATGTTGAACTTTATTCTTGAACAGATGGCGCTGTATTAAGCAGTATATGAAAAGTGTTTCTGTTCATCTGTGATAGAGTATGCAAACACCGTGAGAGCGTCACTACCAGGAGCAGAAAGTGTCCGACTTGATGTCTCCACTTTCAATTCCGCCCCGACTGCAAGCGGCTACTCTTGCAGATCGGTCTGCGCAGCACCGCATGAAGTCGAGCGCACCTTGTGGTTTTGTTGTGGGTGTGGTTTGCAGTGGGTTTGGTTTGTGCAGGTGTGGTTTGTAGTGGGTGTGGTTTTGTAGTGGGTGTGGTTTGCAGTGGGTTTGGTTTGTGCAGGTGTGGTTTGTAGCGGGTGTGGTTTGCAGTGGGTTTGGTTTGTTGTGGGTATGGTTTGTGCAGGTGTGGTTTGTTGTGGGTGTGGTTTGCAGTGGGTGTAGTTTGCAGTGGGTTTGGTTTGTGCAGGTGTGGTTTGCAGTGGGTTTGGTTTGTGCAGGTGTGGTTTGCAGTGGGTTTGGTTTGTGCAGGTGTGGTTTGCAGTGGGTTTGGTTTGTGCAGGTGTGGTTTGCAGTGGGTTTGGTTTGTGCAGGTGTGGTTTGCAGTGGGTTTGGTTTGTGCAGGTGTGGTTTGCAGTGGGTTTGGTTTGTGCAGGTGTGGTTTGTAGCGGGTGTGGTTTGCAGTGGGTTTGGTTTGTTGTGGGTTTGGTTTGTTGTGGGTGTGGTTTGTGCGGGTGTGGTTTGCAGTGGGTGTGGTTTTTGCAGATGTGGTTTGTAGTGGGTGTGGTTTGCTGTGGGTGTGGTTTGTGCAGGTGTGGTTTGCAGTGGGTGTGGTTTTTGCAGATGTGGTTTGTAGTGGGTGTGGTTTGCTGTGGGTGTGGTTTGTGCAGGTGTGGTTTGCAGTGGGTTTGGTTTGTGGAGGGGTGGTTTGTAGTGGGGTGGTTTGTTGTGGGTGTGGTTTTGTAGTGGGTGTGGTTTGCAGTGGGTTTGGTTTGTGCTGGTGTGGTTTGTTGTGGGTGTGGTTTTGTAGTGGGTGTGGTTTGCAGTGGGTTTGGTTTGTGCTGGTGTTGTTTGTTGTGGGTGTGGTTTTGTAGTGGGGTTTGTGGTGAGTAGGGTTGCAAAGGGGTGGAACATTTCCTTTAAATTTCCGGAAACTCTCCAAAAATCCCTGGAATATACCAAAAAATCCTGGAAAGTTTCCAAAATTTCTGGAATATTTCCGAAATTTACTGGAAATTTTCCATTTTTTGCAACCCTAGTGGTGTTTGTGGTGAGTGTGGTTTGTGGTGGGTGTGGGTTGTGGGGAGTGTGGTTTTGTGGTGGGTGTGGTTTGTGGGGAGGG
>NW_015505904.1:150267-162894 GCF_001515645.1 Sinocyclocheilus grahami
GTGTGTGGTGAGTGTGGTTTTGTGGTGGGTGTGGTTTGTGGTGAGTGTGGTTTTGTAGTGGGTGTGGTTTGCAGTGGGTTTGATTTGTGCAGGTGGGGTTTTGTGGTGGGTGTGGTTTATGAGGGTGTGGTTGTAGTACTGAGGGATGCCGTCAGATTCACTTGGCCAGAGCTTCTCACTTAGAAAAATTACTTACTCTGATTTAAAAGTGCAGGAGGAATCAGTTTGGCATCTTGTTGCTCAGAAATAATTGCTTATGGTGTTTTCTGGGTCACTATTACTCTGTGTAACCTGACGGCCTTGGTTGTGTGGCTCGTGGTCTGTTTATTTTGCAGGTATGTAGAAAGTATGTCTCGTGGGTGGAGTCTAGCAGCTGTAAGTTCTGGCAGCCCTTGCTCAGTTCGCACCTGGTAAAAAGGCCACAGTATATCAGTGGGCCCCAGCACACCGTATTGTAGGTCTCCATGCAGATTTATTCTGATCCCTTATTTCCTACAGAATGTCATGGTTTCTCCATTTGAAGTTGTTATTAGACAGACGCTTCTGGGCAGACAGAGAGTTGAGAAGGACAAGACATCTGTGTATTTAACTGAAGGCTTCCTTAGGGATGGAGTATTGAACTAATTACGAACGAGATCATTACAGTTTGATTTATTAATTATTATTATTATTTTTTCCAAATGAATTTAATTGTTCAGACTATTTGGACAGTTGGGATCTGCGAAGAACCCAAATTATGTAACAAAAAAACTTTTTGGCTGCAACAACCTATCAATAAAATGGATAATGAAGTAATCAATAATGAAAATAATCGTAAACAACATTATCGATTAATCACAGCTGCTCACTTTCCACACACATGGCTTTACATCCACCAGTCAAGTCTTTTAATAGCAGCGAATATCGCATTTCTATTAAATGTATATGGAAAACAGTGGAGGACACTGAGAGCTGCTGTGGGAAATGTACACAAAACATGAGAATGCACTTAATATAACACATAAGAACATAACTTACATTTTTATGGTTGTATCCTCATCTTTAAATGTTAGAAAGTCACAAGTATTTCCATTTTGCATAAAGTCTCATCCTTACAGCAAGCGAGTCTCTGTTAAACTTCACTGAATGCCAAAAAGGAAAAAAAATATTTAATGTTATACATTTGAATGCACGTTTAAATTGACATAACTAATTGGGACTGTTGTAATGAAGTATAAATGTCACGTTTAGTTAACATTTTTAGACTGCTTGTTTTTTTTTCTTAATTTTAATGTAGTGACTTCAACTTTCAAATGGTAAGCTATTAGTTTAAATCTGAACCCCTTTTTTGCACACATTGTTTAATTGCACATAGCCTACATAGATACATTCACCATATTTGATTTCATTACCTTTAAATTGCATTACCTTTAAACCACATCATTTGGAGGATGTGAATAACAGTTTTGTAAATAACCGATTCAAGAGAATTTATTTTTAATTAAAATTATTATTTAATAATTAATCATTTTTGGAGTTTTCCCCTCCGATTATTGAACTAATCGAAGAAATAATGAACAGATTAACCAAATTATCAAAATAAATGTGACATGGAAGCACAAGTCATGATGATATTATACAGGGAGAAGAACGAGGGTCCCAGGACGGTGGTTTATTCCAGTTCTGAGTGTTATCATCAAAGTCCTGCGAGGCAGTACAGGACACACATCAGCAGTGATGGACGTAGCACATCTGTGTGTGTGTGTGTGTGGTCTGCTAAGAGTGTACTGGTCGTGTCTTCTGTCCATATTTGGGAACCACTTAAAAAAAAAAAAAAGCTTAAAGTGGGTCGCGACCCAAATGTGCATGTGGGTAATTGGGACTGTTGTAATGAAGTATAAATGTCACGTTTAGTTAACATTTTTAGACTGCTTGTTTTTTTTTCTTAATTTTAATGTAGTGACTTCAACTTTCAAATGGTAAGCTATTAGTTTAAATCTGAACCCCTTTTTTGCACACATTGTTTAATTGCACATAGCCTACATAGATACATTCACCGTATTTGATTTCATTACCTTTAAATTGCACATCATTTGGAGGATGTGAATAACAGTTTTGTAAATAACCGATTCAAGAGAATTTATTTTTAATTAAAATTATTATTTAATAATTAATCATTTTTGGAGTTTTCCCCTCCGATTATTGAACTAATCGAAGAAATAATGAACAGATTAACCAAATTATCAAAATAAATGTGAATTGAATTTGAGATGATGGTGCAAGTCTGCTGTAACCGCTCTCTCGCTCTCTTTCTCTCTAATAGAAGACATGTAATTGTAGAGGCCACTTTCGTTAGTTTTGAGCCTTTCTTTCCTGAAAGCTTGATTGCAGGCAAGTGTTAATCCTATAAACACCTTGTTTATTGCATGACCTTCAGAATAGCGTGTTGGACATCTGTTTAATACTGTGATTTAATGCAGTTTTTATGTTTTTAATTGTGAAATGGTGTCCAAATGTCTTGCAGAGAAGAACCAGAGGCATGTGTAGCATTTGAGTGTGTGCACATGAATGATCAGTGGAGCAAGATTCAGTCCACAGGAAGTTACGGTTCATTAATCTGCAAGCCCGAACGTTCACCCTATTTTTACGTGATTAATGCACATTGCTGGTCTTATAGGGCATGACCAATCGGTGCATGTAACTACATTTCAAGTGAATACAATGTCTGTTTTCAGAATATAATTCAAATGATCCCTGGTCAAATCCCTCTTTCTTTTCCCCTGCAAACACCTGGCTCTGTTCTGGAATGTAACATCCACGTTTCTACATGTGAAAGTAATGACACTAACCATGTTCTGCATCAGAATTATTCACAAAGTTGACTACCAAAATGGGTTTTTTTCTTTTTTCTTTTTTTCAGCATCCAAGCAATTAATCAGCTTTGCGTCCAAAAAGACACATCACTGCTGTATATTTCAGATAAGAGTTACTGCAAGAGTCTGAAATACATGCAGCTTTAAAAAGTTGCGTTTGTGCGCCAAGCATTCAGACCTAAAGTTAAATTCTGTGATTTATTGTTAAATTACATTTTTAAAAAAGTTATGAATTCTAATAAATTAGACATGCTTTTTGAATGTTAAATATTAAACCATTAAAACAGAATCCAGAGAGATTTAATTGGAAGGCACAGCTTGTAAATTTTTTTTGCAAATTTAGGTGTATGCATAGATGTCCTTACTAAGGATGATGCAATAAGTTTCTAGTGACAAACAGTTTGTCTGTTCACTGGATGGAGAGTTTTCACCAATGGGATTTCATGATGGACGGCACTTCGGCTGCATAGGACAATAACTTGTGTAGAAGAGACAAATCTTAACTCTGTCATACCTTCACGTGCAAACAGAGTGATGCTTGTTTTTGATCATTCTGTCAGTAATATCAGTTTGAAAAAGTTATTTCATCCAGTATGCGTCAGAGACAAGGCCATCACTGTGGGGCTTCGCTACAGGTGTTGATCTTGGCATGTTTCAGCTGACTATTCTTTGAATCTGTAATATGGTATGGCAGAAACGGCAGCAGCATTTGGCACGTCTAAAGGTGGGTGAGATTGACTTTTAATCCTGAACACAGTGATCCGTTTGGGCTGTGTTTATGTAGAGAAACTGTAAACTTTGCGTGAGGTGCTGAAATATGCACAGTTGAAGCCCTCTAAGCTGAGAGAGGCACGCTTTAGGAAAACAACAGGCCAACGAAGAAAACCCAAGCACTGGCCAACCACAGAGCTCTGCGTATATGGAAGCACAAGTCATGATGATATTATACAGGGAGAAGAACGAGGGTCCCAGGACGGTGGTTTATTCCAGTTCTGAGTGTTATCATCAAAGTCCTGCGAGGCAGTACAGGACACACATCAGCAGTGATGGACGTAGCACATCTGTGTGTGTGTGTGTGTGTGTGGTCTGCTAAGAGTGTACTGGTCGTGTCTTCTGTCCATATTTGGGAACCACTTTAAAAAAAAAAGCTTAAAGTGGGTCGCGACCCAAATGTGCATGTGGGAGTGCTAAAACATGCTAACATCTTCCCAAACTTGCCGAAGTTTTAATGAGAAGCAATTATAAACTAGCCTTTCCACCAAAATAAAACCTTGACGGTAAAATTTTGAATGTGTAGAAATCAAGACATCCATAAGTAGGGTTGCAAAAAGGTGAAAAATTTCCAGTAAAGTTTGGAAACTTTCCAGGAATTTTTTTTTTTTATATATATTCCAGGGATTTTTGGAAAGTTTCCAGAAATTTACCAGAAATTTTCCACCCTTTTGCAAGCCTATCCATAAGTAAATAGTATTGTAATTTTAGTTGAATTTTAAAATATAATTATTATTAAAAAAACATTTTATTTAAAGCATTAGCAGCAACGCTAATATTAACAATAAGCTAAATAAATGTAGAATGTCTAATGTTTTCAAATGGAGAAAATAAATAAAGGAAAGCTGTTCAAGCTGTTTAATAGGCTAAAGAGTGAAGAATAATTCACTGGATAATGTTAATTCACTGAATAATATTCTCTGGAATATTGAAATATAACAAACAAAACATTGTATTTTATTGCATTTCTCAACTGGCATGTTATATCAGAATTACTAATAATGTTTTTGTCGTTCTAGATTATGAAATGCCTGCTGACAGCGCAGTTTATCTATGCATTTACACAGAACTAAACCCTAACTGCGATCGCTCGCGGAGATAATAAATTAGTTTCCGCTTCAGATGTGTGCGCTCAGAAAACCGTATATCTGAAGTTTAAACTAATATGGTTTAAAACGCATGATTTCAGCACGATAAGCATGATAATCAGAACCAAAACGGATGTTTTAGCAGGTCCGATCTCTAATGGCACAGCTCTATTCTGGAAAAGGGGGAGGGGAGCAGCAGCTCATTTGCATTTAAAGAGACAGGCCCAAAAAACAGCCTGTTTCTGCTTCCACTCAAAATAGGCATTTTCAAAATGATATAATATATGATCTGTGGAGTATTTTGAGCTGAAACTTCACAGACACATTCTGGGGACACCAGAGACTTATTACATTTATATTACTTTTATGTCTCCTTTAAAGGGGTCCTATTATGCTCTTTTACAAAGTCTTGATTTTGTTTTGGGGGTGTACTAGAACAGGCTCTCATACTAGGTTGTTCGAAAAACACATTCTTTTTCACATATTTTACATTATTACAACACCTCTCTCCCCAGTCTGCAAACAAAACATTGTATTTTATTGCATTTCTCAACTGGCATGTTATATCAGAATTACTAAATGTTTTTGTCATTCTAGATTATGAAATGCCTGCTGACAGCGCAGCTTATCTATGCATTTACACAGAACTATACTCAAACTGCAATCACTCTCGGAGATAATAAATTAGTTTCCATAGAGATGTATTTATTTAGATGTTTATTAGCGAAATAATGATTATATAGTAAATGTTAATACAATTTAGGGGTGTTTTAAACAAGTGAATCTTGTTAAAAGTTACATGCGGTGGACGTGCTGGAGCATTTCCTGAGCAACAACCCGGTGAGTGAACTGCAATATGAAAGTATTATTTAATGATATAACTTTTGTAATTAGAATTAAAACTTGATAACCATGTATGAATGCATATTAGTCATTTTAACTGAACATTTTAACTGGACTGGTGGTGGTGGTTTTTTGGTCATTCAGTGTTTCTGTAAAACAAAAATTGGGAAAAAACTAACAAAAATACTGATAAGATGATAATGATACGAATTCTACTAATAAGAACAATATAAAATGCGCTAAGGATTAATGAGCTGCTGGATTCATGAATATTAATCAGGTTGTGTGCGTTCACTCAAACTGATTTGCTGAAATCAAAACAGGGACAATAATATGCGAGCGCCAGCCAATGAGATTGTTGTTTGCGCATTAGCTCCGCCTACTACCAGAGAAAGCGGCAGTTCCTTAAAAGCTGAAGAATTCCAAAGGAATGTGAGCACACTCCCACTAGTATTTGTAAGCCGCAAAATGACTATTTAAATATTAATTCTGCATGTCTCTGTGTTAATGAATGGTGCAAGATGCGCGGTTTTGTTTACTACTCATACTGAAGCGTGTGTGATGCTTGTGGTGATATTAACGTCTGCCGTCTCACTAATGTGGACATAAATACATGAACAACATCTCCAGAACTGCTCTGAGAGTCACTTCATCAGCATTTGTCCGTTTTGTTTGAGTAAAACCTATCATCATGTCATACATGCACAGAAATGTGGAAGTATTCACGGCAACCCGTCAAAATAAAAGTTCGGTTTTATTTTAGTTCGGTTAACTTGAAGACATTGCAGCAGAAATATATTAGCCTACTATTGTTCATAGGGCTGTGCAATTAATCGCATGCGATTGTCATGCTCATCTCGTCAGTAAAGCCAGTTCCGTGATTAGTAGTAAATCGCCATCATGTGCTTTCAGATTGAGCGGCATTCACTACACAGAGCCGTAGTTCACTGACAATTAGGCAATATCATGTTCATAATCGCAGATGAATCGCATTTGATTATGAACGCGATATCGCCTAGCTTGTCAGTGAACTACGGCTCTGTGTAGTAAATGCCGCTCCATCTGAAAGCAGGTGATGGTGATTTACTACTAATCACGGAACCGGCTTTACTGACGAGATGCGCATGATAATCGCATGCGACTAATTGCACAGCCCTAATTGTTCAGTAGAATGTACGTTATAGGCTACTACTACTACTACTACTACTACTACTAAAATTATTAAAACCTTATTTTTAAGGAATAATCATACAATATTTATTCTATGTTTTAATTGTAGGCTAATATTAAATCCCCTTTATTTTCCCCCCAAAATTAATTTGTTTAATTTTCATTAATTAAAAGATAAATTAAATGAATGTTTTATGCATTAAAAATTTAAATGCACAACACAGAATTTCTGAGGGGGAAAAATCAAGGCTATTGTAAGAATAAATGAAACTTATTTCTATGCTTTCAAATAATTAGACATGCTGAAACACAGAATTTTGGTAACAATGAAAAATAAGGTTGAAAAAAATAAAACATTTTTGGGCCATAAACATGTAATTTTTGTTAAACTTTTAATAAATTGACGTTAAGCGGTTTAAGTTTCATGATTTTAATTAATTAGACACGCTTTTTGATTAATACAATTTAATTTAACCATTAAAAAGGAGTCCAGAAAAATTTTAACGAAAAAAAAAACTGACCCCACCAAGGGTCCCCCCCAAGTCGTAAACCTAGGACAAACACTGCTCAGTCTTATACTAACTTATACTTAGTCTCCAACTCACACACTGGCGAGTAAAATCTGATAATTTATTAGGCATTGGCTAATATTAGACATAATTTAATCACCCAGAGTGAAGATTTAGTCGCATATGTGATATTGCATATTTACTTGCAATGTAGAGGGTTGAGACTGGCTGAATGAAAATCACTGTTGCCAATTCTCGTGAAAAAAAAAATAAGCAACCGCAGCTTCAAAAACAAGCCCAATATTATTTTGATTATTTATTATCATCAATATTATTTATCAATTTATTACCAATAAATGAGTCTGCAACATAAACCACTTTTTTATTTGAAAAGCAAAACCAGAATTTATTTTACAAAAATCCGAAAACTGCAACAAAGCGGGAGGCGCGCGCCATCCACTCATCTCCAATCTCCTGTGAGCAGAACAGGACAGGAGAGATGGAAAAGGACAAAAAGACAAGAGCTTTAAGGGGGAGCTGTAACATAGCCACATATTTATAGCCTATTAAAATTTATTTGAACCAAAATGTATATACCGTTAGTGTTTGGTAGGATTGGTACAGCCCTTGGTATAGACAGAGTGTCAGTCAATTCACTGGAGAATTGTCACGTGTTTGTTTCTGTTTAGTTCCTGTTTGCCCCTATTTGGTTCAGTTCCTGTTCTCATTTAGTTATCATCGTTTATTGTTCACCTGTTTTGTGATTGATTACTCCTCACCTGTTTCAGTTCTCCCTAATTACGTTCCATGTGTTTATATACCCTGTGTTTTCCTCAGTTCCCCTGTCTTGCTTTGAAGTTACGCTGTGGCGTTTTTATCCTCTGTTATTCTGTATTACACTCTTGGATTGATAATTAAAGACTTATACCTTCGCTGTGTGCCTCATCTACCCTCATCGTGACACCTGTATTCTCTTTCAAATAGTCAAACAATCCAAAGAAAACATCTTTTAAAACGGAAAGAAAAGTCACTTACAAAATGAGATCGGATGATCATAATAAAATAAATCTGACCAAAATGTCTGTGTGGGTACAAAACAAGTGAATGAAGAGAGACAAAAACAGCAACTCACTTCAATATCTGATTTACATTATAATTATATCCATAAGCTTTTTGTGGAATTTGGATGAACTCATTAATCTGTTGTTTGACCTCATCATATTTAAGGAGAGAACTATTTAGTTTCCCAAGTTGGACATTGCTTGTTATGATTTTCGAGAGTGTCGAATTTAGTGGAGACGCTATGACATGATCCTACCAAAAATAAATTATTTAATAATTTGATAGGGATTGACAGTAAACTTGAGATTCATTTTTATATTTTTAACCATTGTTTGAAATATTTGCTTCATCTACTATTACACTGATTCGTGTTTGATCAAAAATTATAGAAACAGTCCCAAAACATCACAGAATTGATCAAATCCATTGATAATTTAGTTTGCTCGTGCTGCTGTTTTCATCAAACATGATGTCACTTCGAGCAGAATGATGTCATTAGGCTTTTGTTAGTCATCCATTCAAACCAAAGTACAATTCTTTTAAATTCAAATCTATGTTTAGGTATTTATTATATTGTCAAGCATGATTTCCATACTGTATATTAAAACACGTATGATGGGAAACATTTCTAAGATCCGTTTCCCAGATGATCAGACTGGTTTGAGTGTTAAACAGCCGTCTCTACCGTGACCAATTAACTTTAATCTGATAATTTATTAGGCATTGGCTAATATTAGACATAATTTAATCACCCAGAGTGAAGATTTAGTCGCATATGTGATATTGCATATTTACTTGCAATGTAGAGGGTTGAGACTGGCTGAATGAAAATCACTGTTGCCAATTCTCGTGAAAAAAAAAATAAGCAACCGCAGCTTCAAAAACAAGCCCAATATTATTTTGATTATTTATTATCATCAATATTATTTATCAATTTATTACCAATAAATGAGTCTGCAACATAAACCACTTTTTTATTTGAAAAGCAAAACCAGAATTTATTTTACAAAAATCCGAAAACTGCAACAAAGCGGGAGGCGCGCGCCATCCACTCATCTCCAATCTCCTGTGAGCAGAACAGGACAGGAGAGATGGAAAAGGACAAAAAGACAAGAGCTTTAAGGGGGAGCTGTAACATAGCCACATATTTGTAGCCTATTAAAATTTATTTGAACCAAAATGTATATACCGTTAGTGTTTGGTAGGATTGGTACAGCCCTTGGTATAGACAGAGTGTCAGTCAATTCACTGGAGAATTGTCACGTGTTTGTTTCTGTTTAGTTCCTGTTTGCCCCTATTTGGTTCAGTTCCTGTTCTCATTTAGTTATCATCGTTTATTCTGTTCACCTGTTTTGATTGATTACTCCTCACCTGTTTCAGTTCTCCCTAATTACGTTCCATGTGTTTATATACCCTGTGTTTTCCTCAGTTCCCCTGTCTTGCTTTGAAGTTACGCTGTGGCGTTTTTATCCTCTGTTATTCTGTATTACACTCTTGGATTGATAATTAAAGTCTCACCTTTTTGGATTACCCTATCGCTGTGTGCCTCATCTACCCACATCGTGACACGAATACGGCAAACATAAATGTAAAGAGACGAAGTTGCTTGTCAGATTTTCTTAACAAGCAACCTTTTTTTTTTTTAATTAGCTAAAAAAAAAAAAAACCCAACCAGTGACCCAAGATTTTTTCACTCAATTTAACAAAAAAAAAAAAAGAAGCCCAA
This sequence comes from Sinocyclocheilus grahami, assembly GCF_001515645.1. NCBI lineage: Eukaryota > Metazoa > Chordata > Actinopteri > Cypriniformes > Cyprinidae > Sinocyclocheilus > Sinocyclocheilus grahami. Next base: position 160,289 of record NW_015505904.1, read on the forward strand.
AGTCAGGTATTGTAAGCGGATGATGGAAATGCAGATTCACTCTCTGACAGCAGGAGGCGCTTATGGAACAGCAGCGATACAGCGTTTCCTTGGTTATCAATGTAAACTTTTCTGAAGAATGAAATTAAGAAAAAATAAATTACTGCAGTCAATTTTTATCTTAAACAGTGGTCAAATATTAAAGCTGCAGTCTTAAATCGATCGAGTAATACTCCGTTTGTCCAGATCAAGTAGAGAGTGATGTTTTAACGTGCTGTGACTGTTAAAATAATCTTTAATACACAGATATCGGCTCAAATGGTTATACCCAGCACTAAGGAGAACATTTAGTTCAGTTTATCATTAAATATATGAACTCTGATGGAGACTAGTGCTATTATTTGTGACAAATCATTATAATTGATTTAAATCTGACATGAAGGAAAGCACATTTCTGGAGTTGTGAGAAGAGCGTCCTGGCTTTGTGAAGTGGGGTCAGAGTTTTATTAATGAGTGTTGAGGTTGTACGCCGGATATTGTCAAGCCATTATACAGAACATGTTTGAGTTATGAAAGGAAAGCCCTTGTTTTCCCACATCTGCTGAGCACATGGCACTGATGCTGGAGAGACGGAGAGAGAATGCTAGAGAAAGTATAATTATTTCAGTATAATCATGTTGATGGGCCATGTTTCATGTTGTTTGTACTTTTTAATTAATTAATTTGAGTGCTTTGTTAATACCATAGCATGCTGTAATAGTGAGGCTTGTAGTTTTTTTTTTTTCTGACTTGATTATCAAAAATCATGTTTGTTTGGCTTTTTTAACTGTAAAGTTGTACATCTGACAGTTTCCACCTTGCCGTTTGTGAGGCGATAAAGAGTCTATTGAGTTCTGATGAGGGTACTTGCTTGGTTTGCCATTATCATTGTGTAAATTACTTGTATTTATTGCAAATGTGTTGAATGAGATTGCTGACAAAGATTTGTGCCTCCTGTCTGGCTCCTAACAAAAAACATTTTCTGTCTGTAGCATAGCCTAATAATTGTTGCACTTACATAAACAATATTTAACACATGTTGGCTCGTTTTATAGGGTTTTAATGAAAGGTCATCTGAGAAGCATCAAGCCAAGCATATTTTTTAGTACTTTCCTATGAATGGCATCATATCTTGAATTTAATAGGACTCAATCTTTGGGATTTGATAGATGGCGTAAACGTGAGGGTGTTTGGGTTTAGATTTTCAGATTAAAGGTAATTTCAGTTTGCATTGTGCAGTGTTTGAGTTGTCTATTGTTGCTGTTAATGGAACAATTAATTTATTTTTGTACTGGGCTGTAACACTGTCATTTTAACAAATGTTTTGTTGCAAAAGCTTAATTTCAATCATTGTGTAAGATACGGCATGCTAGCAATAGTGCGTGTTAGCATACCAGTATATCTGTACATTAAACACTAACAAATCTTTCCCTTTACTCAAAAACACAAGTTGCACATGGGACAATATTTGCAGTCCAATGCAAAAGCATGCTGGGAAATCTGATGTCCAGTTATTTAAGTCAACAAAAACTATTACTTTTACTGTTAAACTATGTAACCTTAACACAAAAGGTAATCTTTATTAACGGAGTTTAGTGGCTCAAACGTAATAAAGAAGAATTGCATTGTCATTTGAAGTAAATTGAACAAGCAGTAAAATCGTTTTTGAGTGTCGTGCAGGCATCATATTGAATCTGTCTCATGTTGGTCTGTTTACAGATGGTTTTACTCCTGTACCGTTATTTATGACATGAGGATAAACTCCATATCAGATCATTTATGTTTTGCAGTAAAAAGAGAGCATTTGTTCTTCATTGTCTGTTCATTAGTTTTCTAGAGGAAAATCGATACTTATGTCTAAAGCGCCAAGAAGAAGTAAAAGACCAAAGTATTTAAATCTCAGTGCCTCAGAGCTGATTTGGCTATTTCACAAGCCACAATACTAATGGTTGTTTAGAAACGACTTGTAACTGATGAAGTGTTGGCTCATAACCACTGGAGTACTATGAGAACCGAAGCTCTGACATGGAAGAAACCTCATGAAGTACATAAAGTCCATGGAGGTCTGGAGTTATTTCCTCAAAGACACTGCAGCATTTGCTTTGAAGCAAAACTGAAAATGGGGGAAAAAGAGGAAATGAACCGCTCATCCCATGAAGCATTGGTGTAAGTTTAAACCGTCCAGCCTCAGGGGTAAAATATAAAACTTAAGCGTTAGCGTTAGTTCTGGCAGGTCACGCGAGTCAAGCTTGCATCAGCTGAGAATCAGATCACATCTACCTATAGGAATATGACACCTATCGCGGCATTCCTATATAAGCTCTATTCAGTATTATTCAGCAGATTTTCAGCTTGCTCCGGAGAAAATTACCCTCCTCCATCCCCAGCTCCTCCTTTCGCCACAGTCAGGACTTGGCTTTCTGATATTCCTTGCTAATCAGACTCCTTTATCTTGAATAAAGTGTTACACTTAAATATCATTAAGTACGTTAATGATATCTGCCTTGTTCTGTTCTGTTAACCCTAGGGGGGTTATTATTGCTGCTCTCCCTGCTCATTCATGACAGGCTGCATGGATGGGCAGGGAG